>NC_057808.1:13633339-13789643 GCF_018294505.1 Triticum aestivum | reverse complement strand
CCCGCCGCGCACGCACGCGCTCGGTTGCATACTCGATCAGTTCACCGGTTTGACCGTTGATTTCGAAATAAAATCCCCAATAAAGTCGGCAATTAATTTTTTAAAAATAGGAATTTTCAAAACTTTGTGAAATCAAAAAATTCAAAAAAAATCTAAAAGGTTTGTGAATACAAACAAAGTTCACCAATTTGAAAAAAAATCGTGGATTTGAAAAAAAAGTTCATGAATCATCGTAGACCATTGACTATCGACTTATCCTTGACCTTTGAAAAAATGTTCATGAGTTTGATAGAACTACACAAATTTGAAAGAAGTTTATAAATTAGAGAAAAAATTAACGTGTTTTGCAGATTTAAAAAAAATCACAAATTTGGGAAAATGTTAGCAATTTTGAAAAGTTCACTTTTTTGAGGAAAAAACTTCACAAATTTGAAATAAGTTCATGAATTTAAGGTTTTTTTTGCAAATTTAAGAAAAACTTGACGCATTTTAAACAAGGAAAAAGTAAAAGAAAAAACGAAAATAAAAAAGAAAGAACATAAAAAGGAGAAAAAGTGTTTGAAAAGCTTCTGGAAGCTTCCTAAAAACTGGCCAGAAGGTAACGCTCTTCACGTTTATGGGCCGCCCCAGTTTGCTCTAAGGAAATAGCTAAGGAAATACTGCCTGAAGCGCCAAGTAGGATCTGGGTCTACCATCATTGCTCAGGAAGGAACTCCCACTTTTTTTTTCAGCATCGAGGTGCTGCGCACTTCATTTTGTCAATAGGTTGCAATTTTTAAATTTGTGCCTCTTTCTTCTTCCAAAAAACAGAATAATCTGATTTCCATCTATACATCATGCAGCTAATGGTTCGGTTTTCCAATTTGGCCGCCACAAGAGGTTTGAACTTTTGGCCTTCCAAGATATAAACACCCCTGTTGAGGATATAGACCTTAGAGTCACCCGCCAGGAGGGGCCGGGTTACTCGTACGGTCGTTGCCTGAAGCCCGGAGCCAAGTTTCAAGACGATGGGCCAGAGATGGGCTGAGACCCGGATATAGCTTAAGGCCCGTAGTTACAATCATTATTATAGTAGAACTTGCGGCTTAAGGCAAGTTTAGTTTAGAGTCCGAGCCGGACACTCTTATGAGCCGGCCGGGACTCTAAGGGCTGCTGGGCGTCTTCCTCCCTATATAAAGGGACGACCCGACAGCGGTTTAAGAGAGAGAACAATCTCATCGAGAGCCGGGCATAGCTGACTAGCTCTTGGTGATCGTAACCCTAATCAATATCACCGCAGACTGGACGTAGGCTTTTACCTTCACCGTAAGGGGCCGAACCAGTATAACCCTCGTGTTCCTTGTCCCGCATAACCCCTTCAAGCTTCCTAGTAGCGATGGCTCCACGACTAAGTCCTAGCTCGAGGACATCTGCCGTGACAATTCCACGACAGTTGGCGCCCACCGTGGGGCCAGCGCACGGTGGATTTGAGTTCTTAAGGGCAGCTTCGAAGGGCTCAAGGGATACGCTGTGGGCCGGATGACCAAGAGTCGTCGCGGCAAGCTCTACATCGACGATGCGGACTGGGGCCCCGACGCCGGCTCAATTGAGTACGGGTACCGGGTCCCCTTTGGCGGAATTCATGTCTTCATCGGCAAGATTGGCGAGCCGGGCCCCGAGCCGGGTCTCTGCACCGATCTCACCGAAACGGCTCAGCGTGCACGACCCGCCCGGGCCCGGCCTGCCTTAAGGCGCGCCTTTGTGGGATGCATCCATGGAGGGCCCTTTGATCCATCTGGGTCTGGTGATGAGGCGGCCGCCGGCTCTGACAGCGAGTCGGCCACCGATGAATCAAACTCTTTGTACCAACTTCAAGATGGCAGGCTCATGGGTTGTTCCGATGGCGACAGTATTCCGGACCTTTTTGAGCCGCCAAGTCAGATTGGAATTTTTATGGCTGGTGCGCAGCCTGTTCAAAACCCCGCTGCTGGATCGGGAAACCCGGTGCCTTCTCCGGCTCAGGTGCTGATGGATCTCACGGACAAGATGACGGCCCTGTTAACCGCCATGGTTGACCCGGCGAATCAAGCTCAGCATGATGCGGAAGTGGCACAGTTAAAACTGGAGTTGATAAAAGCTAAAGAGGATCTTGCAGCGGAAGGGATCAGGCTGGCTGCGGAGCGGGCGGCTCTCGACGCCCGGACTCAGCTGTTTCAAGCGCAGTCCTTCCAACTCACGATGGATCAGAAGGCGGCCAACGAGGTCATGAGAAGGAGGCATCAGAAGGCCCAGTCTCGACTCCCGCCGGTTTACGATCCACGCAATCTCTTCAACACGCCAGGTGCAGGGTCCAGTAACCCGCCAGGGGTCATCGCGCCCGGGTCTGGACCCCTCATTCAGCCACGGGTGATGGGGCCTCCCCAGGTGCCCCCTGCCCCGCCTCAATACGTGCCAATACCCCCGGGTCATTATGATAACCCGCTGGAGAACATGGTAGCTGCGGCAGCACGACTGGCGGCTCTCCCCGTTGACGGCGACTCTCCAGCGGCCATCGAAACCCACCGGGTCAGGGAACTCCTGCAGACGGCACTGGCACAGCAAGAGGCGTACTCCTACAGCCGGGACATGATCCACTCGACCCCTCGTCCAGGCTAGAGCCCGAGTTACAGCCGTCACATGGCCTCAGCAACCGGCTCAAGTAATGTCCGACGCCATGACCCGCCCCCTGGCCATGGCCCGGCTCATAATGGAGCCTTTTACGCAGCAGACCAAGCACGGCAAGAGGCGGAGCAGGTGCCTCAGTTGACGGCTTACCAGACCCCCCCGGCTTATCCGACGACTTCCGTTGATGTGGGTATCCCTACCAGGACCGGGGGTGTCCCTTGCTTGGTGCCAGCTATCCGTAATGAACGTCTACCTAAGGACTTCAAGGGCCCCAGGAAGGTACCTAACTATACAGCTGACTTACAGCCTGCAGCCTGGGTTGAGAGTTATGAGATGGCTATGGAATTGCTGGAGGTCAGTGAGGCAGCCATGGCCAAATATTTCACCATGATGTTAGATGGAACTGCCCGCACGTGGTTGAAAGGGCTACCACCGAACTCCATTGGGTCTTGGGCTGAGCTGAAAGCCCGGTTCATTCAAAACTTCAAAGATACCTGTAGGCAGTCTATGTCAATTGTGGATCTGACTAACTGTAAGCAGCAAGAGGGTGAATCCACGACCCATTGGGTTCGCCGGGTCAAGGAGATCATACACTCATCGGATAAGATGGACGCCGGCTCTGCAGTCTTAATGTTGGAACAAAACTGTCGCTTTGTGCCCCTAAAGATGAAACTCGGGCGGCTTAAACGTGACTGCACTGATATGGGTACACTAATGGCGGCTCTTGTCAAATACGCCGATTCCGATGGTACCAAGGATCCCCCTTCAGACGATGAAAGGACTGGGAAGGGAAAGAAGAACGGCAATGGCAAGGGTCCTCAGTTTAACCCGGGGAACCAAGGAGGAGGCAAGCGTAAGGCCGATGGCAGCCTAGAGTTTGTAGCCAACGCCAACTCCCAAAGTAATAACCAGCGACGCAAGGGGAGGACCCCTTCCCGAGGCGTGGCTCTAGAGAGAAACCAGCGACTCATCTGTGGAAGGATTGCACGATCATGAAGGCCTTTAAGAGCTACAATGGCCCGGGCGGCGGCTCAGGCGCCGGCGGCTTTCATGGCCCGGGCGGCGGCTCAAATTCCGGTCCTCAGAGCGGTCAAGGGGGCTTCAATCAACAGTCTGGTCAGGGTCATCAACAGCAGCAGGGGGGTTATCAGACCAACCCAAAGTAGCTTAGCGGTGGACAGTATCATGTGTTCACCACTAGTTTGTGCAAACGAGATCAGAAGCTTCACAAGAGGGCTGTGAATGCTGTTGAGCCGGCGGTTCCACGCTACCTGCGGTGGTCTGAGCAGCCTATAGTATGGAGTAGGGAGGATCACCCTCCCCAGGTGGATAACCCAGGCCACTTGGCCTTAGTGGTGGCTCCTCAGGTGGGAGGTTGTAAGTTCACAAAGGTGCTCATGGATGGAGGCAGCAGCATCAACATCCTCTATTATGAGACTTTTCGCCGTATGGGGCTGGTTGATAAGAACCTCAGCCAGTCAAACACTATCTTCCATGGTGTGGTACCTGGTAAGTCGGCTTATCCAGTCGGCAAGATCGAGTTGGAAGTGGCTTTTGGTGATGAGAACAACTACAGGGTGGAGAAATTGACCTTTGAGGTGGTCAAGATAAGAAGTCCATACCATGCTATATTTGGACGGCCGGCTTACGCCAAGTTCATGGCACGGCCGTGTTATGTGTACTTACAGCTCAAGATGCCGGGTCACAATGGGACCATTACGGTTCACGGCAGCCGGAAGGTGGCTCTGGAGTGTGAGGAAGGTGATGCAGCTTATGCAGAGTCTGTTTGTGCTACAGAGGAGCTGAAGTTTTACAAAGACAATGTTGACCCAATAGACATGACCTCTCTGAAGAAGCCGACTACGGAGACTGAGCCGGCAATGAAATTTAAGTCGGCTGATGAAACTAAGCTTGTTGATATTGTTCCAGGAGATTCATCTCAGCAGTTTAGCATCAGTGCCAATCTGGATCCAAAATAGGAAAGCGCGCTCATCGAGTTCATCCGTGAGAATAGGGACATCTTCGCATGGAAACCTTCTGACATGCCAGGTGTACCTAGAGAACTCGCTGAGCATACTCTCAATGTTGATCCAAAATTTAAGCCGGTCAGACAGTTCCTTCGACGGTTTAATGAGGAGAGGCGGAAGGCCATTGGTGAAGAAGTGGCCCGGCTCTTGGCGGCCGGGTTTATTGTTGAAGTTTTTCACCCAGAATGGTTGGCTAACCCGGTGCTCGTACTCAAGAAGAACAGCACCTGGCGGATGTGTGTGGACTACACGGACTTGAACAAGGTGTGTCCGGCTGATCCTTTTGCCCTCCCCCGTATTGATCAAATCATTGATGCTACGGCGGGTTGTGCACGCTTAAGTTTCTTGGATGCTTATTCCGGGTATCATTAGATTAAGATGGCGGTTAAGGACCAGGAGAAGACGGCATTCATCACTCCCTTTGGAGCCTTCTGCTATGTGTCTATGCCCTTTGGACTCAAGTGTGCACAGGCGACTTACCAGCGCTGTGTACAGAACTGTCTTCATAAACAGATCGGGCGCAATGTTCACGCTTACGTGGATGATATTGTGGTTAAATCCCTCAAGGAGGAAACCCTGATAGATGACTTAAGAGAAACCTTTGACAATCTTCGGGTCTATAAGATGATGCTTAACCCGACCAAGTGTGTTTTTGGTGTTCCTGCAGGCAAACTATTGGGTTTCTTGGTTTCTGACAGAGGTATTGAGGCTAACCCGGAGAAGATCAAGGCCATCACCTCCCTAGCTAAGCCGGCGTGTATAAATGACGTTCAGCGCTTGGTGGGTCGCATCGCTGCTTTAAGCCGGTTTATAAGCCGTTTGGGTGAGAAGGCTATGCCCTTATATCAGTTGATGAAGAAAACTGATAACTTTGTCTGGAGTGATGCAGCTAATACCGCTTTTGAGGATTTGAAAAAGCAGCTGGCAGAGCCCCCCGTCCTTGCTGCTCCGGTTGATAAGGAGCCCTTGCTACTATATGTGGCGGCGAACGCGCGAACTGTCAGCATGGCTGTTGTGGTGGAGCGCAAGGAGGCGGGTAAGGAGCATCCGGTTCAGCGGCCGGTTTATTATGTCAGCGAAGTGCTCATTGAGTCCAAGCAGCGGTACCCGCATTAGCAGAAGCTTGTGTATGGTGTGTTCATGGCGAGCCGGAAGCTTAAGCATTATTTTTAGGGTCATCCCATCACTGTGGTCAGTTCTGCCCCTCTTGGTGATATTATTCAAAACAGAGAGACCACAGGGAGAATTGCTAAGTGGGCTATCGAACTTGGACCTCATGGCCTCAAATATGTGCCACGCACTGCTGTTAAATCTCAGGCCTTGGTGGATTTCATCAATGATTGGACAGAGTCACAAGTGCCTGAGCAAAAGCCGGATAACACTTATTGGACTATTCACTTTGATGGGTCCAGACAGCTGGAGGGCTCGGTGGCTGGCGTGGTATTGGCTTCCCCTAAGGGTGACAAGTTCCATTATGTGCTACAGCTGATGTTTCCTTGCACTAACAATGCGGCTGAATACGAGGCTTTGCTCCACGGTCTTCGGGTGGCTAAGGAGATGAGCTTAAGCCGGGTAAGGTGCTTTGGTGACTCGGACTTGGTGGCTCAACAAGTGTTAGGCACCTGGGATTCTAAGGATCCTCTCATGTCGGCTTATCGCCGCGAGGTTGATGCCATTGCTGGGCACTTTCAGGGATACCAAGTGGAGCACATTGATCGCAGAAAGAACGAGGCGGCTGATGCTTTAAGCCGGCTAGGCTCTCAGCGAAAGCCGGTGCCGCCTAACACTTTCCTGGATGTCCTGTATAACCCCTCGGTTAAGTTGCCTACAGAGGAGGACTTGGCTATCCCTGACCCGGAGGCACGACTGGTGGCGGCTCTTCATGTCATACCAGACTGGACAATGCCATATCTGGCTTATATAACCCGGGGAGAGTTGCCTGAGGATGAAACCCTGGCCAGGCAAATAACCCGGCGGGCTAAGTCGATGATCGTCATCGATGGCGAGTTACATCATCGCAGTGTTTCAGGGGCATTTCAACGTTGTATTTCCCCTGAGGAAGGCCAAGAGATCTTGCGGGAGATCCATGAAGGGGATTGTGGCCATCATGCCGGCTCAAAATCCCTTGTAGCCAAGGCTTTCCGTCATGGTATTTATTGGTTGACAGCTCATGCTGATGCAGAAGACTTGGTCAGTAAATGGATGGTTGCCAAAGGTTCTCACGATGGGCTCACGTGCCGGCTCAGGAATTGAGGATGATCCCAATCACTTGGCCCTTTGCGGTCTGGGGGCTTGATATGGTTGGGCCTTTTAAACGGTCCAAGGATAAGAAGACCCACCTCTTGGTGGCAGTTGACAAATTCACAAAGTGGGTGGAAGCTGAGCCAGTCAGCAAGTGTGATGCAGCCACGGCGGTTCAATTTATGAAAAAGGTGATTTTTCGCTTTGGTTTTCCGCACAACATTATAACTGACAACGGCACCAATCTCTCCAAAGGCGCCATGGAAGAGTTTTGTCAACGAGAGCATATCCGGCTTGATGTTTCTTCAGTGGCTCATCCTCAATCCAATGGTCAAGCTGAAAGAGCTAACCAGGAAATTCTGAAGGGCATCAAGCCCCGGCTTTTGGTCCCTTTGCAACGGACGCCGGGTTGTTGGGTGGAGGAGTTGCCCTCCGTTTTATGGAGCATCAACACTACTCCTAACAGGTCTACAGGCTTCACGCCTTTCTTCATGGTTTATGGAGCAGAAGCAGTCCTGCCCAGCGACATCCGTCACGATTCGCCTCGCGTGGCGGCTTATGTTGAGACGGATAATGAACAGGCGCGCCAAGATGCTGTGGACTTGTTGGACGAACAGCGTGATGTGGCAGCAACCCGTTCAGCGATTTACCAACAAGACCTGCGCCGTTATCATAGCTGCCGGGTCAAATCCCGGGTCTTCCAGGAAGGCGACCTTGTGCTCCGGCTCATCCAGGATCAAACAGATGCACATAAGTTATCCCCACCTTGGGAAGGGCCTTTTGTGGTCAGAAAGAATTTGCACAACGGGTCATATTACCTCATTGACATTCGGGAGCACAAAGATTCACGTAAGTCTGAGGAAGAGACCCGTCGGCCGTGGAACATAGCTCAGCTTCGGCCTTACTACACTTGAACTACCGGCTCTCGTGGTGTACATATTCATCTCAGCCATGTATATATTATAATAAGCAATAAAGCAGGACCTCTGTCCTTTTTTCTCCTCCAAATATGCGTGTGTTGTTTTTATTACAAGATTACATGCTAAAGGAGGATCCGGCTTATGATCGTATTCGAATCTAGCCGTAAGCAATAAAGTCACTTGGGGGCTTCCTGTTCAAACATGGGTCGTATTCGAACCAAAGAGAACATAGCTGTCGATACCCATTTGATTGGCAAAGTGCCGAGCTCATTGGGAGGTTGCCTTTGGTCATATTTGAATCATAGTTTAACCCCTCTGAGAACCGACGTGGATCGTATTCGAATCAGCGTCGTTAAACAATTTTAAGAATCACTTGGGGGCTTCCTGTTCAAACATGGGTCGTATTCGAACCAAAGAGAACATAGCTGTCGGTACCCTCTTGATTGGCATCGCCACACCCACTGGGGGCTATATGGTCGTATCCGAATCTTAGCTTAACCCCTTGGGGCCGGGTCTCTGGTCGTATTCGAACCGGAAGCCCCTAAGTTCTTCTGCTTTTTCACAAGTTTACTCTGAGGTGTGCATGGCCGTGTTTCACGTGCCGGCTTAATTTTGGCGTCAACTTACTGCACCGGGTTCTTTCAACCGGAAGTATACTTACAGGCTGATAAGTGTGATTGTTACGGCTATGTTCAGAGTGTAATCAAGGACCAGTCTTTTTTAATTCATATTCCGGGTTATTTATCTTAAACACCTGAATCTCAGGGCGGTAAGTCGCCTCGAGATTTGTGATTTGCTTTTATATGCAGAAACTTAAAAGCACCTTTTGAGGTTAAGAAAAGCAATGGAAGGATTATGACCCGGAGAAGCATCAAAGAGACAAATTCAAAGGGCTTTCGCATTCAAAACGTGCACGATGGCACGGCAGAGATAAATTGTTGCGCCTACTCTATTACAATAACTCCTCAAGTTTAAAAGGTGGAACAATGTTTGGTAACCCGCCAGTTAAACTATGATGCCTGCTGGGTTGAAGTCCCCGGCTCATTCCTGTCTTCTCCTCCGGCTGAACCTAAGACCTCGAAGGTGGATGATTTCCAGTCAATGCCGCTGAGAGTTTCGAACTGGGCTTCTTCATCAATTAACCCGGCCGGGTCAATCTCCGGGGCGAAGGTGTGCTGACGAGCCGGAGGAATCAGATTGAGAGCTTCATAGCGAGGGGTTGGAATCCTCCGATTCTCCGCATCGTAACCCGGCTGGTACTTGGTTAAGTCGGTGTCGTTCCCGATGATGGTGGCCACCGGGCGTACAGCCTTCACACACGCCGCGAAGTCCCTCTGGTCGAAGGCTGAGCCGTCTTCCTTCAGGCTTGGATAACCCAGGGTGATGTCTGCCGGGTCTAGCTCCGGCAGGAATGCTTTGGCCCGGCTCAGCGCGGCGATTGCTCCGGCTTTCGCAGAGGCTCGTCGTAGCTCCTGGATCCGCTGTGGCAGAACAGCGAGCCGGCGCAGGACTTTGACCAGATGAGTTGGCACCTCGTTGGATAGGGCCACCACAGCTAAGGCACGCTGTGACCCGGTGTAGAGCTGTTCCACCAGGGTGTACACGACCTTTAATTTGGTGACCACGCTCTGATTGAGGTTGGCACTCCTGGGACCTGTTTAACAAGATCAGATAAGCCGGTGACAAGGATGAATCATGATATATACATACTTGATGAAAGCCGGTGAGGTGACTTACCAAAGATAGCAGCCACCATTTGGGAAACCTGGCGCTTTAGGCCGGAGAGCTCGGCGGTCTTCTCAGCGAGAGCCTTCTCCGCCTGTTCCGCCCGGGTCACCAGTGCGGCCTTCTCTTCGACCCAGGCTTTCCTCTCAGCATCAAACTCGGTCTTCAATTTTTCGTAAGTGGCGATGCTGGATACAAACTTGGCGTTTGCCTTCCGGGTCTCCATCTCCTGCATTTTCAGCCGGCTCTTGAGATCCGCAAGATCCGCCTCTAATTTCTTGCCAACAGCCTGCATATATTTCCGGGTTATTAACAGTCATTATATAAGTCCTAAGCGCTTTCCAAGCAAAGACACTTGGCATTTGGGGGCTAATGCATATTGAACGTATCTATCTACATATTGCCGGCTCAGTTGAGTAAGCCGGAACCTAAGTGTACAACATATTCAAGCATAAGTCGTTGACTTGGGGGCTAGCATGGCAAAGGTAACTATGCAGTAAATAAGACGGCAGCAGAAGGATACCTCAGATTTTTGTTGGATCTGGTTGACCATGGCGACCTCGGCGTCCCGGCTCTTGTGGACTTGATTGATGTAGCCGGAGACGAGCTCTCCAATGCTCAAGTCGGTGTAGCCGGAGAGGTCCAGGTTCACCCGGTGGGGCTGCAGTAACTCCCCCTTCGCGGAGCATTGGGCCAACACGGTCGGTCTCCCCGGCTCAACGAATTCCGTCCGGGTGATTACCACGTCCGGGTCGTCTGCTGGTGGAGCTGAGCCGGAGGCCTCCGGGTTAACCGAAGCTTCGGTCGTTGTCTTGGTAGTCGGGGCAGGGGCCTCAGGCGCCGTATTCTTTGGAGTGGTGGCTTCGGGGGCGGAGGCAGCTGGCGGCTCTTGAGCCGTCGCCTCCGGGTCAGGTAAGTCTGGCACTCCGGCTGATCTGGTCTTCTTCGCCCGTTTGGTGAGCTTTGCCTGGGCACTAAAAAGACAGAAGTGTTAGGCACACAACGAGTAAGTACAGACAAGATAATGTAAGGAGATTGTTATTACCCGGGTGCAGTCTTGAAGGCCGGCAGATTTGACTGCATGGAGTCACCCGAAGAGGGGGAGGTCTCCAGATAATTGGAGTCAGAAGAGTTGAGTGGCTGACGGATAACACCCGCCAACGGATGAAAAGGGTACAAGTGAGAAAAGAAAACCTCAGTGCGACGCTTCCTTGTTGCGTCGGGTAACCCGACGGAGAGGTCGGTGTCCTTGCGGGCCCGGGTGTGACGCCGACTTTCGTGAACCTGCTGCTTCAAAGGAAATTGAGGGTCTTGATGAGCTAAAGGATGAGAAAAGCTTACTTTCCGGGTTACCCTTCGGACTTTCAGCTGTGGCAAGGGCTCCGAGCCGGAGGAAAGTGATGTTACCTCTTCAACCACCGGGTTACTGGCGCCGGTGTCATCCTGTCAATGAGCAAAGTGTTGATAAGGAAGACAGCAACAAACAACAAATATAACAAAAATTTAAAGGTTTAAGGGTTACCTCTGACTCGGAGCTGTCGCTTAATTGCATTAGCTCCGAAGCAGTGGGTCTGCTTCCCTTTTTGCGAGGGGCGGCTTTCTTGGCGGCTTTCTTCGCCTTCCTGGTCTTCTTGGCCGCTTCATGGTCATATTTGACCTACCAGAATTTGTCATCAGCCTGAAGGATACAATGATTGATTCTTAAAACAGTTCAGATCAAGGTTACATGCAGAAGAAATTGAAAGGTTAAAGTCAGCGGCTTACCGCTGGGGCTGGATTGGTCTTGCAGAAGGGCGCTAGCCCGGTCCTTCCACAGTCTGCTAGACTCTCGTTTAATAGAGCCTTGGTCTCTTCCTCTGCAACATCTTCTGGAAGATCATTGCGACTGTGCCTCTGCGGGTCATCTTTTCGCCCGGTGTACTCACACATTAAGCTGGGGCGGCGGCTCAATGGGATCACCCGCCATGAGATCCAGACCCGGACCAGGTCAATCCCGTTCAGACCGTTGCCTAGTAGGGCCTTGATCTTATTGATGGTTGGAAGCAGAGGTTGGCGTTCCGCTGCAGTCAGTTTGTCCGACAGCGGATGAGTCGGCTCTAGACGTGTTGGGCGAAAGCCAGGCAGCGGATTCTCGTCAGCCGGGGACGTATCTTGGCAGTAGAACCAAGTCATATTCCAGTCCTTGGGGTGGCTTGGCGGCTCTGCGTAAGGGAACAGACAGTCCCTACGCCGCTGGATGGAGATGCCGCCTAACTCCAGACTTGGCCCATTGGCACACTCATTTTGGCGGTTTAAGTAGAACAGTTCTCTGAAAAGCAGCAAACTGGGCTCTTCTCCAAGGTACACTTCGCAAAAGACCTGGAAGTTGCAGATGTTGGATACGGAGTTGGGTCCTATATCCTGAGGCCGTAAGTCAAAGAAGTTGAGCACGTCCCTGAAAAACTTTGAGCCAGGCGGTGCGAAGCCCCGGCTCATATGGTCTGCGAAGATCACTACCTCCCCGTCCCTTGGCTGTGGTCTCTCTTCCGACGGGTCAGGGGCACGGTAGGACATGATTTCCTTCTTAGGAAAATATCCGGACTTAACGAAATTGGCCAGGGTCTCGTCGGTGACGTTGGATCTCATCCAGTTGCAAGTGATGGGAGCCTTGGGAGGCATGGTGAAGGTTGGTGGTCTATGATAAAGAGAAAAGTGTCCGGGTTAATTATAAGCCGGAGATCTATCATTCAAACTAAGATGGCGGCTTATGAAGGGGACTAATGATATATATTTAGATACGGTGGGTTGTTTAAGCCGCAGGGGGATTCAGAGTAAATTGGTTATTTACTACAGTTAAGCCGGAGGATTCTACAGAGCATGGTTTTCTTTAAACCGGAAAGTTCTACGGCGCGTGTTTTCTTTAAGCCGGAAATGTAAGCCGCCAAGATTCAATAGTTGCAGTTTTTACTAAGTGTGGTAAAACAGGTTTCACATATGGCAGTAACTTTTTTGGATCAAAATGGTCGGGTGAAATGAAAACTTTCTAGACCTAGAAACAGACGAGCGGATATTCTTGAGCTCGAACGAAGCATCTGTACAGTGGAAGGAGATCTACTGGTACTTGAAATGAGGCTTAAGACAACTACCGCACTAGTTCTATGCAAGGTTAGAGATCAATCAAGTACAATGACTATGAGAACTACTGAGGTTTGTGGCGATAGCGATGAACGTGAAGAACACAGACAAACCCTACGGTAGATCTATCTGACAGGGTAAAGGAGACTCACCGGAGTTGGAGAAGAGCGGAGGTCGCCGCCGTTTATCTGGTCCGAGTCAGGGTGATGCAGCGGCCGGGTTGATGAAGACCAGGGGCGCGACGGCGGCGGCAGTGGTAGAGCTTTGGCAGAGGAGCGACGACGCGAGGAGGAAGAAGAGAGCGTGAGAAGAACCTGTTGGGCTGGCCTATTTATAAGGCGAGGTCATAAGTGGGCGCGAGATTCAAGGAGACCACGGCGTGGTTATCTCCCCCTCACGACGCCTCGATTTTCGGAATGACAGTAAAAGCAAAGATCCGTTGCGGATCTGGCGGAGTAAAAAACGGACTTAATGGAGGTCACGGCGGATTATCCGGAGTCCAGAGGATGACGTCACTCCGGGTTATGGCCTTCACATAGAATGGTAAGCCGGAGATTTTTCTGTCAGAAGAGTTGAAGATTGACGTGAGCCGGCTCAAATCAATCTGGGGCCTAATGTTGAGGATATAGACCTTAGAGTCACCCGCCAGGAGGGGCCGGGTTACTCGTACGGTCGTTGCCTGAAGCCCGGAGCCAAGTTTCAAGACGATGGGCCAGAGATGGGCTGAGACCCGGATATAGCTTAAGGCCCGTAGTTACAATCATTATTATAGTAGAACTTGCGGCTTAAGGCAAGTTTAGTTTAGAGTCCGAGCCGGACACTCTTATGAGCCGGCCGGGACTCTAAGGGCTGCTGGGCGTCTTCCTCCCTATATAAAGGGACGACCCGGCAGCGGTTTAAGAGAGAGAACAATCTCATCGAGAGCCGGGCATAGCTGACTAGCTCTTGGCGATCGTAACCCTAATCAATATCACCGCAGACTGGACGTAGGCTTTTACCTTCACCGTAAGGGGCCGAACCAGTATAACCCTCGTGTTCCTTGTCCCGCATAACCCCTTCAAGCTTCCTAGTAGCGATGGCTTCACGACTAAGTCCTAGCTCGAGGACATCTCCGGTGACAATTCCACGACAACCCCCTTTGTTCCAAAATATCTGCACATTGACACAGTCCTACTTTGACCATCCATCTCTCTGAAAATATGTTGCTTTCATCATCTAATTGGTATTACAGGGGTGTGCGATGAATGAAGATCCAGATTCTTAGCCTCTTATATATCCAGCTTGTTGAGAGCAAATTGCACTGGACAACTTGAAATCCTAGTGATCATTCAATGGCCATATAGCAAAATTTATATAATTGGGTACTCCCTGCGATCCACACTAGTTGTCGCTGAAACGAATGTATCTAGACGTTTTTTTGAGAATCAACGGGGGGGGGGGGGGGGAGCTCCCCACCTGAATATATTACCCAAAAAGCCGCCGTGGCAGCAAGTACAGAATTACAAAGGCACGACGCAGCGTGCAGAGAGGTAGGAACGTGTAACGCCCACGATGCGGCTATATCTCCCACGTGTCGAGGCATGACTTAGAGGCATAACCGCATAGTGGTTTTGTCGCAAGAAGGGTCATCTTCACACAATCCCATGTAATGAACAAGAATGGGATAAAGAGTTGGCTTACAATCGCCACTTCACACAATACATAAATATTAATCATACATCATCCAAAATACAAACATATAGACCGACTACGGTCAAAATCCAAATGAAAATAAGACAACCCCAAATGCTAGATCCCCGATCGTCCCAACTGGGCTCAACTACTGATCATCAGGAAAAGACACATAGTAACGACCACGTTCCTCGTCGAACTCCCACTTGAGATCGACGCCATCATCTGCACTGGCATCGTCGGCACCTGCAACTGTTTTGGTAGAATCTGTGAGTCACGGGGACTCAGCAATCTCACACCCGCGAGATCAAGACTATTTAAGCTAGTAGGAAAGGATGGTGTAGTGAGGTGGAGCTGCAACGGCAAAAGCATATATGGTGGCTAACTTGCGCAAATGAGAGCGAGAAGAGAAGCAACGGAACGAACGTCATCTAGCAATGACCAAGAAGTGATCCTGAACACCTACTTGCGTCAAACATAACTCAGACCGTGTTCACTTCCCGGACTCCGCCGAGAAGAGACCATCATGGCTACACACGCAGTTGATGTATTTTAATTGGGTCAAGTGACAAGTTCTCTATAACCGGACATTAACAAATTCCCATCTGCCTCATAACCGCGGGCACGACTTTCGAAAGATAATACCCTGCAGGGGTGTCCCAACTTAGCCCATCATAAGCTCTCACGGTCAACGAAGGATAAACCTTCTCCCGGAAAGACCCGATCAGTCTCGGAATCCCGGTTTACAAGACATCTCGACAATGGTAAAACAAGACCAGCAAAGCCGCCCGAATGTGCCGACAAATCCCGATAGGAGCTGCACATATCTCGTTCTCAGGGCACACCGGATTGTCCAAGCTTCCGATAGGCCAGCCCAGAGTTGCCCCTGGTGGCCACCGGCGACTGACAGTTTGGACCAATACTCAGAGGAGCACTGGCCCGGGGGTTTAAAATAAAGATGACCCTCGGGCTCTAGAAAACCCGGGGGAAAAAGGCATAGGTCGCAAATGGTAAAACCAAGGTTGGGCCTTGCTGGAGGAGTTTTATTCAAGGTGAACTGTCAAGGGGGTCCCATAAATCACCCGACCGTGTAAGGAACGCAAACTCAAGGAACATAATCCCGGTATATCAGTAACTAGGGCGGCAAGAGTGGAACAAAACACCAGGCATAAGGCCGAGCCTTCCACCCTTTACCAAATATATAGATACATTAATTAAATAAGAGATATTGTGATATCCCAACATATCCATGTTCCAACATGGAACAAACTTCAACTTCACCTGCAACTAGTAACGCTATAAGAGGGGCTGAGCAAAAGCGGTGACTTAGCCAAACAACGGTTTGCTAGGAAATGATGGTTAGAGGCTGACATGGAAAAATGGGAGACATGATATAGCATGTGATAGGTAGCGGAGCATGGCAAAAGAGCGAACAACTAGCAAAGCAAAGATAGAAGTGATTTCGAGGGGTGGTCATCTTGCCTGCAAGGTTCTCAGAGTTGTCGAAAGCTTGATCCTCGTAAGCGTACTCAACAGGTTCCTCGTTCACGAACTCGTCTCCCGGATCTACCCAAGGCAAGAACACAAGCAAACGGAACCACAATCAATCACGAGAAATGCACAATCAACATGATGCAAAACATGTATGATATGCAAGATATGATATGCGATGCATATGCGTGCTCCGGACGGAAAAATGATGAACATGGCAGTAACTTGGCAAACCAAGCATGCCAATGGAAAGATGGGATGATTTCGGTCGAAATCGATATAAAGATCACCGGAATCGGATGCACGGTTTGCAAATGGCAAGCAAAACAAGAATGACACGAATCTGCGATTAACAGCAAGATAGCACTTAAAATGCAACAAGTAACAATGCTACAACACTCCAACATAGCAACAAAGCACATGGAAGTAATCTACAGGAGATGCTTGACAAAAGATGAACACTGAGCTACGGATAGTTCACAACATATCAAGCTCAAACAAGCATGGCAAACGTGCAAAAGATAACAGGTTCACAGACTTGGTGAAAAACTGGACATGGCAGAAAAACAGCATCAGGTAGCAATGTTATAGAGCACGAAATCAACATGCTACAGGAACTTATTATAGCAAAACAAGGAATGGTAGTGTTCTACTAAATGCACATGACAAAAGTCTCTTACTGACCATTAACCAAAAAGGACCATAAGATATGATGGCAAGCATGTAAACATAGCAAGTTTCGTTATCAGGTTTCAGACTTAGCAGAAAACAGAGCATGGCAGAAATAATAATATGTAGGCCTCTTTGTGAGCTTGATGCACTCACTACAGAGCAATGCACTACAAACCAAGCACACCTACATAAATATGGCATGTTGATGAAGCTAACCATGGCAAGAACAAAAGCATAGCATGTAAGGATCAACTACAATAAGCTTGGCAAAATTGCATATCATGTTAAGAATCTGCCAGAAATATTTTATAGCAAAAGTAGAGCAAGATTGAGTCATGCTATGGCCCTCCATAATTGCAAGCAATTGCAGGAATGGATCAATTACAACTATATCTACAAAACATACTTACTGAACATCTCCAAAATATGCATGGATCTGTCTGTAGCATCAAGTTTTCATGGCAACAAAATAACAGCAGACAAGGACTTGGAGAAATCACCAAGTCCCTGAAATCGGAAATATTACGGGGCCTACTTTGCATGCTTGTGCTAGTCACCACAGAGATCAAAAAAATACATGGACTACACCACTGGAAAGATGGCATGGCATGCTTCAAAACACATGTAGAGATCATGCCCAAAAGATGCACAGATTTAATGATACAAAAATGACAAATCTCCAAGTTCTGATAAGAACCAGAGAATAACAGCAACTAGCCCTCTTCCAACAGAGATTTGGGCATCAAGATGACCTCTAATGAACATGGTGCAATTGAACAAAATGAAGAGCATCACGAGACGAACAATTTTACAGATTACACGCACGAATCGGAGCTACATGCAAGGAGTTATGGCATCACGAACAGAGGCATATTGCTGTAAAAATTCCAGACAGAAAAAAAGGGATACGGGAGTCAACCTCTACAGTGCGGATCTGGATCGGGAGCAACACAGGAGCTCGAGGAGCTCGGGCCGGCGACGGGAGAGAGAAAGGAGGCGGGTGGCCGGAGGGAGAGGACGCCGGCGCGGGGAAGAGGTGCGACGGCGGCGGCGGCGGGGGCGGCGCCGGCGACCGTCGTCGAGGCGGCGTGGGCGCGCCGGCGCGAGGCGGCGAGCCACGGGCGCGGGCAGGCGCCTCGTGCGGCGGCGCGGGATTCGGGCCCCGCGGGCCGGATATGGGCTCGCTGTGGGAACGACGGCGGCAGGGACAGGTGGCGGCGCGGACACGTCCGGCGGCGGAGGATTTTTGTCCGGGCGCGAGGTGGAAGAAGGGTAGGGTTTGGACTGCGATTGTATTTCGGGAGTCTCACATATTTATAGGTAGAGGAAGCTAGGAGGCTCCAAATGAGGTGCGGTTTTCGCCCACACGATCGTGATCGAACGACCTAGAGTATGGAAGAGAGTTTGGTGGGTTTGGGCTGGTTTTTGAGGGGTTTTTTGCTGGACACTCAAATGGACTTTGCAGATACCCGGTTAACCGTTGGAGTACCAAACGACCTCCAAATGGAACGAAACTTGACCGGTGGTCTCCGGGTGGTATATTGAGGCCACTTGAAAGGCCTCGGTCCATTCCGAGAAAGTTTGACACCCGCACACGAAAGAAAACGAAAGGGGTGCACCGGAGGAGATAGGAGCGCCGGATTGCAAAACGGACAACGGGGAAAATGCTCGGATGCATGAGACGAACACGTATGCAAATGCAATGCACATGATGACATGATATGAAAATGCATGACATGACAAAATACAAAACAAAAGACAAAACCCGACAACGGAGGGAAAATCATAACACATAGCCGGAAATGGCAAGAGTCGGAGTTACAAATATGGCAAGTTACATGCGGGGTGTTACAGAACGCCACGAGGAGACGTCCTCCTTGCCGCATGTTTCCATGAGACGATGTGACCAAAGGTCTAGGTCGGAGATGAGGGCTCTTAGGGTTATTGTAACGCCCGGATAATTAAGCTACAGTGAAACTCTGCTAATGAAGCCACGTCGCCATTGCCTCCTCATCCCCGCCGTCTAGCTCCGTGGCCGGATCGACCAAGGCCGCCCCAACGCCGCTGCTACCCAGTACGACTAAGGTGTTGACGACCCCTCCTTCTCGGCTGAGCTTCCAGGCAAGCCCCCCCTGATCACCAGATATCGCCTATTCTTCTCTCTACTACTTGCATTAGAGTAGTGTAGCATGTTACTGCTTTCCATTTATCCTATCGTGATGCATAGCCTGCCCTTGCTACTACTATTGTTACTTTTACCTGCAATCCTAAATGCTTAGTATAGGATGCTAGTATTCCATCATCGGCCCTACATTCTTGTCCGTCTGCTGTGCTATACTATCGGGCCGTGATCACTCGGGAGGTGATCACGAGTATATACTATATACTTTATACATGATATATGTGGTGACTAAAGTCGGGTCGGTTCGTAGAGTACCCGCGAGTGATTCACGGATTGGGGGCTGAAAGGACCTTTGTCCCGACGGCCCTCTGGGTGGATCTTTGTGGCGGAGCGACAGGGCAGGTTGAGACTACCTAGGTGAGAGGTGGGCCTGGCCCTGTCGGCGTTCGCGGTTACTTCAAAATAACACGCTTAACGAGATCTTGGTATTTGATCTGAGTCTGGCCACTGGCCTATACGCACTAACCAACTACACGGGAACAGTTATGGGCACTCGACGTCGTGGTATCAGCCGAAGCCTTCTTGACGTCAGCGACTGAGCGGCGCGCGCCGGATTGGACTGTAAGCCTGCGCTTGTATTAAGGGGGCTAGGTCTGCTTCCGGCCGCGTTCGCAACGTGCAGGTGTGCAATGGGCGATGGGCCGAGACCCCTGCGCGCATAGGATTTAGACCGGCGTGCTGACCTCTCTGTTGTGCCTAGGTGGGGCTGCGACGTGTTGATCCTCCGAGGCCGGGCATGACCCAGGAAAGTGTGTCCGGCCAAAGGGGATCGAGCGTGTTGGGTAATGTGGTGCACCCCTGCAGGGAAGTTTATCTATTCGAATAGCCGTGTCCCTCGGTAAAAGGATGACTCGGAGTTGTACCTTGACCTTATGACAACGAGAATGGGATACTTAATAAAACACACCCTTCCAAGTGCCAGATACAACCCGGTGATCGCTCTCTCACAGGTCGACGAGGAGAGGATTGTCGGGTAGGATTATGCTATGCGATGATACTTGGTGAACTTACCATCTACTCTCTTCTACATGCTGCAAGATGGAGGCTGCCAGAAGCGTAGTCTTCGACATGATTAGCTATCCCCCTCTTATTCTGGCATTCTGCAGTCCAGTCCACCGATATGGCCCCTTTACACATATACCCATGCATATGTAGTGTAGATCCTTGCTTGCGAGTACTTTGGATGAGTACTCACGGTTGCTTTGCTCCCCCTTTCCCCCCTTTTCTTTCTTCCTGGTTGTCGCAACCAGATGCTGGAGCCCAGGAGCCAGATGCCACCGTCAACGATGACTCCTACTACACTGGAGGTGCCTACTACTACGTGCAGGCCGCTGACGACGACCAGGAGTAGTTTAGGAGGATCCCAGGCAGGAGGCCTGCGCCTCTTTCGATCTGTATCCCAGTTTGTGCTAGCCTTCTTAAGGCAAACTTGTTTAACTTATGTCTGTACTCAGATATTGTTGCTTTCGCTGACTCGTCTATGATCGAGCACTTGTATTCGAGCCCTCGAGGCCCCTGGCTTGTATTATGATGCTTGTATGACTTATTTTATTTTTAGAGTTGTGTTGTGATATCTACCCGTGAGTCCATGATCTTGATCATACACGTTTGCGTGTATGATTACTGTAAGATTGAATCGGGGGCGTCACAAGTTGGTATCAGAGCCGACTGCCTGTAGGAATCCCCTTCCACACTCCTTGGCCGAAGTCGAGTCTAGCAATTACAAAACTTTTACTAACATGGCTGTGTGTCATACGGGCCCACGTCGCCATTTGGGTGGTACTAGGATCTTTTACTCCTCGATCTTTACTCCGGGACTCTGAACTCTCTTCTACTCGGGTTAAACGAATTTACTAACTCTAACATTAGGATCTCGTGACCACATTCACCCCAAAGTTGGATAAGCCATAGTTATTCCTTAGAATAGTATTTTGAACAATACCCACACTGTCATTTGACTCCTTTGAAACATCTTTGCTTTCAGATGGAACCCATGAGGCAGGTCGTGCACCACACGACGGCCATTGGTGCCTCAGGATCACCTGCTGTGCTAGCTGAGATGATGACCTATCTAGGTTATGGCTGGCACCCTGAGTACACCGTCTACGAGGAGTACCAGGACTTTAACCAGGAGCAGTACCGTGCCATCGTCCACCTCTACTCTCGGGAGTATGACTCCACTACTGTGCTGCACACTGCTCAAGGTGTTGGAGTGACCATCGATATGGCAGTCCACGATGCTGCTTGTGCTGCTCTGACACGTCTTCGTGGAGAGTATTGGGCGTTGGACACTTCCCCTTTCAGGCACATTGCTATCGCATCCGATGTTGGTGCGGAGGGATACTACACTGCTGCCTACTCCACGGTCACCCGAGAGCCCTTCTACCATCAGAACTTGGTTCTGCATGCTGATGGGCTGGATCGAGCTAACCGAGCTCTTCACCACGAGTTGTACACCACCCGTCAGCACCTTTACCGTGCTCTGATGCGGTTGCACCCCCTTGTCCGATTTGATGATCTGCCGCGTTCTGCGATCTACCCAGCCAGGACCGTGATGCCCCAAGGTGTCGGCTGGCCAGATGTGGGGGGCTACTCTCCCGCACTTGGTCCTCTTCTGCCACCTGAGCGTCGGGTTCTGCACCAGAGTATCCGCGGACCCCAGGCTACTGACGTGGAGGACTTCCCGTCACGTCACTACCAGCTGTCAGGCTACACCTACCTCCACAGTTCCTCCTGGTACTGATGTGGACTTGCTAATTAGTATTAGGTGCCTTCGTTGCGAGCCTGCGTGCCGCCTATGATGTCTTTAGTCTATGTACTGAACTCTGTGTACCGAACTCTATGCATGATCCCTTTTTTAAGATATGCCGACTACTATGTAGTATCTACCGTGCTCCTTTATTATGCATGTTTCATCATGAATGATTCTTGTCTTTGCAAATTTCCCAATGCTGAACTACCCCTGTTATATATTAGCGGGATGGTTAGACTAGGTGGTTGTGGTCATGGTGGCAACGCCCCACCACCGCCTAAGTACATGGCTGGTATGATCCAACAACTTGAGATGAATCGCCAGTTCATGGAGAATATGATGGCTCAGTTCCCTCGCCCCAATATGAACCAGCAGCCAGCCCAAGTGACTCTGCAGGATTTCATGCACCTCAACCCAACCGTCTACCGTAGCTCAACTCAGCCTCTGGATGCTGATGACTGGCTCCGTGACATCACCTATGAGATGGAGTCTGCTGATGTAGCCCCTGCCCGCTATGTCACCTTTGCTTCCTTCTTTCTAAAGGGACCCGCTGCCCAATGGTGGGATAGCCACATGCGTACTCTACCGGTTGGAACAATCATCACCTAGCCAGATTTCCAAGCCGCTTTCCGTGCCCGGTTCATTCCTCAGGGAGTCATGGACCGGAAGAAGCGTGAGTTCCGCAACCTCACCCAGGGCAACAAAACTGTCGAAGCTTATCAGCGGGAATTTCTAGACTTGTCCTGCTATGCTGAAGAGGACATTGCAACTGATGCTCGCAAACAGGAGAAGTTCCATGATGGACTACAAGCTGACATCAAGCTCGCACTACTAGTGCATGACTTTGCCGATTTCGCCACCTTGGTGAACAAGGCCATCAATGTCGAGACTGGTCTGCAGGAACACCAGAGCTCTCACAGGCGCAACCGTGACACGGGCTCATCTTCGGGCCCGCCCTCGCAGAAGCGTAAGATGTGGATCCCGAACAACATGTACCGTCCAAATGCACCTGCTCCAAAGCA
Source organism: Triticum aestivum (assembly GCF_018294505.1). NCBI lineage: Eukaryota > Viridiplantae > Streptophyta > Magnoliopsida > Poales > Poaceae > Triticum > Triticum aestivum. The sequence goes on along the minus strand of NC_057808.1, from coordinate 13,767,183 downwards.
GTCTTATGCTGCACCGCGTCTGCCTCCCCCACCATCTAGGCAGCCAAGACTTCCAGCTCCACCACCCCAAGATCCTGTTCCCACTCCCAATAATGGTTTGTGCTACAAGTGTGGTCAACCAGGTCACCTTGCCAGGAGCTGCTATCAGAATCAGAATCAACTGGCCCTTCCCGCAGCTGGCCGTGGAAACAACTAGCCCCGCAACAACAATGCCAAGTCTTATGGTCGTGTTCATGCCAACCACGTTGATCTCAACGAAGCTCAAGACCAGCCTGCTACTGTGATGGGTACACTCCTCGTTAATTTAGTACCTGCATCTGTTTTATTTGATATAGGAGCATCACATTCATTCATATCAGCAGAATTTGCATTCATGCATGGCATTAAATACGAAGAGATGAACACTCCGCTAGTGGTACACACCCCTGCGGGCCAATGTCAAACCTCTATGGTTAGTCACGACGTTCTCATTGAAATCGAAGGACTGGAATTCCTTGTCTCTCCCATCATACTGAAGTACTGTAGCATTGATCTCATTCTGGGAATGGATTGGTTGAAAGCGCATACTGCTTCTATAGTTTGCGCCACTATGACCGTCTATCTGCTACACCCTTCCGATGAAATAATAAGCTACAATGCTCGTTTGGTTCAGAATGACGAGGCAAGGCTTTATGCGTTGAATGCATTGAACGCTGCACCACTCGAGGGCATTGAAAACATTCCTGTCGTTCGCGAATACCAGGACGTCTTTCCTGAAGAACTTCCAGGGATTCCCCCTGCTAGAGCTGTCGAATTCATCATTGACTTGAAACCAGGCACCACTCCTATAGCCAAACGACCCTACAAGATGCCGCCGCATGAACTCATTGAGCTTAAGGAGGAAATCGAAAAATCTCTTCGCAAAGGTTTCATTCGCCCAAGTTGCTCTCCTTGGGGAGCACCTTCTCTCTTTGTCAAGAAGAAGGATGGGACAAACCGATTAGTCCAAGACTACCGTCCTATAAACCAAGCTACCATTCAGAATAAATATCCTCTTCCTCGGATCAATGATCTGTATGATCAACTGGCTGGTCCATCAGTGTTCTCTAAACTCGACTTGAGGTTGGGTTACCACCAGATCCGTGTTCGTGAAGAGGATATCCCAAAGACCGCCTTCGTGACTCGATATGGTTCATACGAGTACACCGTCATGTCATTCGGCTTGACCAATGCTCTAGCCACCTTCTCTCGTCTGATGAACTATATATTCATGGAATACCTTGACAAGTTCGTCGTGGTTTATCTGGATGATATCCTGGTATTTTCCAAGAACAAAGAGGAACATGCTGAACATCTTCGTCTTGTGCTGGAAAATCTACGAGAGCATCGGCTATATGCCAAGTTCTCCAAGTGTGAATTCTGGCTTCCCGAAGTAACCTATCTTGGGCATGTCATCTCCAAGGATGGTATTGCCGTCAACCCCGAGCAATTTCAGGCTATTCTCGATTGGACTCCTCCGAAGAATGTCAAGCAAGTCAGAAGTTTTCTCGGACTCGCCAGCTATTGCCGTCGATTCGTCAAGAACTTCTCCAAGATCGCTAGGCCTCTGACTAACCTATTGCATAAGGGTGTCAAGTTCCAATGGACAGACAATTGTCAGGAAAGTTTCCAGGCACTCAAAGACAAGTTGAGTTCTGCCCCAGTGCTTGCTCCACCTGATACTAAGAAGGACTTCGTCATTTACTGCGACGCTTCTCGTCAAGGATTAGGCTGTGTCCTAATGCAAGAGCACAAAGTGATTGCTTATGCCTCTCGGCAATTGCGCCCTCACGAAGAGAACTACCCAGTTCACAACCTCGAGCTTGCTGCTGTCATTCATGCGCTAAAACAGTGGCGACATTACCTTCTCAGTAATCGTTGCGAGATCTTCACCGACCACCAAAGTCTGAAGTATTTGTTTACTCAGCCAGACCTGAACCTCCGTCAGCAGAGATGGATGGATATTGTTGCAGACTTTGACTTGGGTATTTCCTATACACCAGGCAAGGCTAATGTAATGGCTGATGCCTTGAGCCGCAAGTCTTACTGCAACCACCTCCAGGTTCACAAAGTTCATCCCTCGCTTGTTGAAGAATTCAGAAAGCTGAACCTCCATATTGTTCCTCCTAGTGCACTCGCTCCCCCTCCTCCTGAGTGTCGTAAGATGAACCTCCATGTTGTTACCTAGGGTTCTCTCAATACCCTGGTTGCTAAACCAGATCTCGTGGACAGCATCAAAACGCTGCAGAAGTATGACTCTCAAGCCCACAAGATTAAGCGCTACCTCGCAGAAGGAAAGCCCTCATTCTTCACTATTGCTGATGATGGCACCTTGTACTTAAAGGTCCGCCTAGTGGTGCCATGTTTAGAGGAAAACCTAGATATGACACAGGAGGTTATGAAAGAAGCTCATGATACGCCTTTGTCTATTCATCCCGGTAGCACCAAGATGTACCAAGACATTCCTCATAGATGCTGGTGGTCTAATATGAAGCAAGACATTGCTCGTTATGTTGCCGAGTGTGAGGTTTGCCGTCGTATCAAAGCAGAACATCAAAGGCCTGCTGGAACTCTGCAACCTATCTCTATTCCTGAATGGAAATGGGACCATGTCGAGATGGACTTCGTCACTGGATTTCCCAAATCGCAGAAAGGTAATGATGTTATTCTTGTCATCATTGACCGGCTTTCTAAAGTTGCCCATTTTCTGGCTGTCAAAGAAACGATCACTGCTAGTCAGCTTGCAACTCTCTACATGTCCAGAATTGTTTCACTTCACGGTATTCCACTAGTTATCAGTTTGGACCGTGGTAGCTTGTTCACTTCAAGATTCTGGGCAAGTTTCCAAGAAGCTATGGGAACTCATCTGTCGTTCAGTACTGCGTTTCATCCTCAGTTGCAAGGGCAAGTTGAACGCGTCAACCAAGTTCTCGAAGACATGCTTCGAGCTTGTGTTATTTCCTTCGGCAAGAAATGGGAGGAATCTCTCCTGTATGCTGAGTTCTCCTATAACAATAGCTATCAAGCTAGTCTGAAGATGGCCCCCTTCAAAGTATTATATGGACGAAAGTGCCGAACCCCTCTGAACTGGTCAGAAACTGGGGAACGTCCACTCTTCGGTCCGGATATTATCCAACATGCTGAAGAACAAGTCTGCATTATTCGCGAGAATCTCAAGACTGCTCAGTCGCGTCAGAAGAGTCAGTATGACCGTCATCATAAAGACATGGTCTATCAACCTGGCGAAAAGGCTTATCTTAGAGTCACACCAATGAAGGGTGCTCACCGCTTTGGAATCAAGGGCAAGCTAGCTCCTCGCTATATTGGTCCATTCACTATTCTGGAAAGGCGTGGAAAAGTGGCATATCAACTGGAGCTTCCGTCGAACCTTTCTCAGGTTCACGATGTGTTCCACGTGTCACAGCTCCGCCATTGCTTCAAGGACCCAATCCGAGCAGTGGATCGTGAAGTGCTCGAATTGCAATAGGTCCTCTCCTATAAAGAGCATCCAGTCCGCATTCTCGACCAAGCTGAACGCCGAACACGTCAGAAGGCGATCAAGTTCCTCAAGGTCCAGTGGTCGCACCATTCTGAAGATGAAGCCACTTGGGAACACGAGGACCCCGCGCTGTTTCCTTCTACCTCCTAAATCTCGGGACGGGATTTCTTGTAGTGGAGGAGATTTGTAACGCCCGGATAATTAAGCTACAGTGAAACTCTGCTAATGAAGCCACGTCGCCGTTGCCTCCTCATCCCCACCGTCTAGCTCCGTGGTCGGATCGACCAAGGCCGCCCCGACGCCGCTGCTACCCAGTACGACTACGGTGTTAATGACCCCTCCTTCTCGGCTGGGCTTGCAGGCAAGCCCCCCTGATCACCAGACATCGCCTATTCTTCTCTCTACTGCTTGCATTAGAGTAGTGTAGCATGTTACTGCTTTCCGTTTATCCTATCCTGATGCATAGCCTGCCCTTGCTACTACTGTTGTTACCTTTACCTGCAATCCTAAATGCTTAGTATAGGATGCTAGTATTCCATCATTGGCCCTACATTCTTGTCCGTCTGCTGTGCTATACTATCGGGCCGTGATCACTCGGGAGGTGATCACGGGTATATACTATATACTTTATACATGATACATGTGGTGACTAAAGTCGGGTCGGCTCGTAGAGTACCCGCGAGTGATTCACGGATTGGGGGCTGAAAGGACCTTTGTCCCGACGGCCCTCTGGGTGGATCTTTGTGGCGGAGCGACAGGGCAGGTTGAGACTACCTAGGTGAGAGGTGGGCCTGGCCCTGTCGGCGTTCGCGGTTACTTCAAAATAACACGCTTAATGATATCTTGGTATTTGATCCGAGTCTGGCCACTGGCCTATACGCACTAACCAACTACGTAGGAACAATTATGGGCACTCGACGTCATGGTATCAGCCGAAGCCTTCTTGACGTCAGCGACTGAGCGGCGCGCGCCGGATTAGACCGTAAGCCTGCGCTTGTATTAAGGGGGCTAGGTTTGCTTCCGGCCGCGTTCGCAACATGCAGGTGTGCAATGGGCGATGGGCCCAGACCCCTGCGTGCATAGGATTTAGACCGGCGTGCTGACCTCTCTGTTGTGCCTAGGTGGGGCTGCGATGTGTTGATCTTCCGAGGCCGGGCATGACCCAGGAAAGTGTGTCCGGCCAAAGGGGATCGAGCGTGTTGGGTAATGTGGTGCACCCCTGCAGGGAAGTTTATCTATTCGAATAGCCGTGTCCCTCGATAAAAGGACGACCCGGAGTTGTACCTTGACCTTATGACAACTAGAACCGGATACTTAATAAAACACACCCTTCCAAGTGCCAGATACAACCCAGTGATCGCTCTCTCACAGGTCGACGAGGAGAGGATTGTCGGGTAGGATTATGCTATGCGATGATACTTGGTGAACTTACCACCTACTCTCTTCTACATGCTGCAAGATGGAGGCTGCCAGAAGCGTAGTCTTCGACAGGATTAGCTATCCCCCTCTTATTCTGGCATTCTGCAGTTCAGTCCATCGATATGGCCCCTTTACACATATACCCATGCATATGTAGTGTATATCCTTGCTTGCGAGTACTTTGGATGAGTACTCACGGTTGCTTTGCTCCCCCCTTTCCCCCTATTGTTTCTTCCTGGTTGTCGCAACCAGATGCTGGAGCCCAGGAGCCAGACGCCACCGTCGACGATGACTCGTACTACACTAGAGGTGCCTACTACTACGTGCAGGCCGCTGACGACGACCAGGAGTAGTTTAGGAGGATCCCAGGCAGGAGGCCTACGCCTCTTTCGATCTATATCCCAGTTTGTGCTAGCCTTCTTAAGGCAAACTTGTTTAACTTATGTCTGTACTCAGATATTGTTGCTTCCGCTGACTCGTCTATGATCGAGCACTTGTATTCGAGCCCTCGAGGCCCCTGGCTTGTATTATGATGCTTGTATGACTTATTTTATTTTTAGAGTTGTGTTGTGATATCTTCCCGTGAGTCCCTGATCTTGATCGTACACGTTTGCGTGTATGATTTGTGCACGATTGAATCGGGGGCGTCACAGTTATTACAGAACGTTGATCAATGTTCCTAAACACCATATCATTTCTTGCAACCCATATCTTCCAGAGGAGAGACATGAGAATAAAAGGCCAGGCCTTGTGTGGCAGTTTGTGAGGAATCGACGCGTCCCAAAGGTCGATGATGCCCTCCGCTTGAGGTAGGATGCCTAGCCGTTGCCAGACACGGTTGGCAAGGGGGTAGGTGAGGAAGAGATGCAAGGAGTCCTCTGGTAGCATAGTGCAGCGAGGACAAACGTCCGTGGATATGATATGCTTGTGTGCAAGATTGGCTCCGGTGTTGAGCCGATCCTTGAAGAGAAGCCAGGTGAAGATTTTAATCTTGCGTGTAACCTTGGAGTGCCAAATGATGGGGGCGAGAGGATCGCAGTCCGGGCGTGCCATGAGAGTGTCGTACGCTTGCTTGGTGGAGAAGGCAAGACCCCGAATTAGGAACCTTTGGTCTTCCTCAGCTGAAGGGACGAAATCCTGCAAAACAGCCAACAAAGCAACAAGCTCTTGCTCTGCCAGTAGGGAGAGACGGTTACGGAGGTTAGCTTCTAGACCATAGCGCAGCACATTAGCCACCTTAATCAGCGGAAGAGTGGAATGTGAGAATAGGTGAGGGTAAGTGTGAGCTGGAGTTGTTGATGTGAGCCAAGTGTCGTGCCAAAAGTAGGTGTGTGTCCCACTGTTTGTTAGGACGAAGGTGATGGACTGGAGTGTTGGTATTTGCTGTGCTATGGCACGACAGAGGAAGGAGGTTTGGGGTGGGGGTGAAACTAAAGCATTTGGGTGTTGAAGATCCAACCAGTCCATCCAGGGGGTGGAGGAGGAGGTGAGTGCCTTGGCTGCAAATTTCATGAGCAGACAATTATTCTGAAGATGCAAGTTTTTGAGACCTAAACCACCATATTTTTTTGGAGTGCAAACGTTTTTCCATGCAATAAGGCATTGAGCACATGAAACTGAATCTTCACCTTCCCAGAAGAAGGCTCTACGAATGGAGTCGATGGTTTTTAAAACTTTTTTGGGGAGACGAAAGACTGACATGAAGTAGGTGAGGAGGGAGTTGAGGACTGCGGAGATAAGAATGAGGCGGTCGCCTTTGTCAAGCAGCTTGGCTCGCCAGCCAGCCAACAGCTTGTGAGAGCGTTCTAGGATGGGGTCGAATACAGTGGAAGGAGGTTTAGTAGGGGAGAGAGGGAGGCCAAGATAGGTTTGGGGGAAGGAGGTGCGAGAGCAGCCCATGGCAAGGGCGGTGTCGTTAGCAGCAACATCGTCTATGTGTAGGGTTGTGATCGTAGTTTTGGAGAAGTTTATGGCTAACCCAGTGGCGTTGGCGAAGTTGGCTAGAATTTCTTTTAGAGCGGCAGCGGCATCAGTCGAGGCGGCGACAACGATCAGAGTATCGTCTGCGTACTGGAGGACGGTGCGTGGAAGATGAGAGAAGATGGGGTGGTGGAGCGAGGCGTGTGTGTTTTTGAAGATAAGCTGTTGGAGCAGGTCTGCTACGATCAGGAAGAGATAGGGGGAGATGGGGTCGCCCTGCCGTAGGCCATTTTTGCAGTCTATCCAGTTGCCTGGGATGCCATTCAAAAGAATGGCGGTTTTGCCTGTCACTAGGATATTCTGGATCCAGCTGTGGAAGGTGTGTGAGAAGCCCCGGGCGAGGAGGATTTTGTCCAGAGCAGGCCAAGCGACCGAGTCGAAAGCTTTCCTGAAGTCTAGTTTGAAAACCATAGTAGGTTTTTTTCCTAGTGTGGCATGAGCTAATGAGGTCGGCGGCGAATATGTAATTCTCAGCTATATCCCTCCCTGGTATAAACCCTGCCTGATTGCCATGCACTAGTAACTGGATGAAGGGCTTGAGGCGAGTGGTCAAGACTTTGGCAACAGCTTTGATTGGGCAATTTTGGAGCGAGATGGGCCGGAAAGCGTTTGGAGAAGTAGGCTGATCTTTTTTGGGGAGGAGAACAATGTGAGCTCTGTTTAATCTTTCCGTGTCGGCCGTGCCTTGACAGAATTGTGAGAAGAAAGGGAGGATGAAGCTTTTAATGGTGGGCCAGTATGTTCGGTAGAACGCAGGCCCAAAACCATCTGGGCCAGGACTGGCCTGCGGGTTCATTTTAAAGAATGCTGTTTTTATTTCTGATTCCGAGAAGTTTTCATGCAAGACATGCAGGCCAGGGGTGGGGTTGTTGGGAATCGTAGCATAATTTAAAATTTTCCTACGCTCACCAAGATGCATCTATGGAGTCTACTAGCAACGAGGGGAAAGGAGTGCATCTACATACCCTTGTAGATCGCGAGCGGAAGCGTTCCAATGAACGTGGATGACGGAGTCGTACTCGCCGTGATCCAAATCACCGATGACCGAGTGCCGAACGGACGGCACCTCCGCATTCAACACACGTACGGTGCAGCGACGTCTCCTCCTTCTTGATCCAGCAAGGGGGAAGGAGAGGTTGATGGAGATCCAGCAGCACGACGGCGTGGTGGTGGATGTAGCGGGTCTCCGGCAGGGCTTCGCCAAGCTTCTGCGAGAGAGAGAGAGGTGTTGCCGGGGAGGAGGGAGGCGCCCAAGGCTGTATGTTGCTGCCCTCCCTCCCCCTTTATATAGGACCCCTTGGGAGGGGGGGCCGGCCCAAACCCATCTAGGGTTGGGGGGCGGCGGCCAAGGGGTGGCAAGGGGTTGCTTGCCCCCCAAGGCAAGGGGGAAGTCCCCCCACCCTAGGGTTCCCAAACCTAGGCGCATGGGGGGAGGCCCATGGGGGGGCGCCCAGCCCACTAGGGGCTGGTTCCCTTCCACTTTCAGCCCACGGGGCCCTCCGGGATAGGTGGCCCCACCCGGTGGACCCCCGGGACCCTTCCGGTGGTCCCGGTACAATACCGGTAACCCCCGAAACTTTCCCGGTGGCCGAAACTGGACTTCCTATATATAATTCTTCACCTCCGGACCATTCCGGTACCTCTCGTGACGTCCGGGATCTCATCCGGGACTCCGAACAACTTTCGGGTTTCCGCATACATATATCTCTACAACCCTAGCGTCACCGAACCTTAAGTGTGTAGACCCTACGGGTTCGGGAGACATGCAGACATGACCGAGACGCCTCTCCGGTCAATAACCAACAGCGGGATCTGGATACCCATGTTGGCTCCCACATGTTCCACGATGATCTCATCGGATGAACCACGGTGTCGAGGATTCAATCAATCCGTATGCAATTCCCTTTGTCAAACGGTATGTTACTTGCCCGAGATTCGATCGTCGGTATCCCAATACCTTGTTCAATCTCGTTACCGGCAAGTCTCTTTACTCGTACCGCAATGCATGATCCCGTGACTAACGCCTTAGTCACATTGAGCTCATTATGATGATGCATTACCGAGTGGGCCCAGAGATACCTCTCCGTCACACGGAGTGACAAATCCCAGTCTCGATCCGTGCCAACCCAACAGACACTTTCGGAGACCCGTAGTGCACCTTTATAGTCACCCAGTTACGTTGTGACGTTTGGCACACCCAAAGCACTCCTACGGTATCCGGGAGTTGCACGATCTCATGGTCTAAGGAAAAGATACTTGACATTGGAAAAGCTCTAGCAAACGAAACTACACGATCTTTTATGCTATGCTTAGGATTGGGTCTTGTCCATCACATCATTCTCCTAATGATGTGATCCCGTTATCAACGACATCCAATGTCCATGGTCAGGAAACCATAACCATCTATTGATCAACGAGCTAGTCAACTAGAGGCTTACTAGGGACATGGTGTTGTCTATGTATCCACACATGTATCTGAGTTTCCTATCAATACAATTCTAGCATGGATAATAAACGATTATCATGAATAAGGAAATATAATAATAACCAATTTATTATTGCCTCTAGGGCATATTTCCAACAGTCTCCCACTTGCACTAGAGTCAATAATCTAGTTCACATCACCATGTGATTAACACTCACTGGTCACATCACCATGTGACCAACATCTAAAGAGTTTACTAGAGTCAACAATCTAGTCCAAATCACTATGTGATTATCACTCAATGTGTTCTGGTTTGGTCATGTTATGCTTGTGAGAGAGGTTATTAGTCAACGGGTTTGAACCTTTCAGAACCGTGTGCTTTACGAATATCTATGTCATCTTTGTGGATGCTACCACGCGCTATTTGGAGCCATTTCAAATAATTGCTCTACTATACGAATCCGGTTTACTACTCAGAGTCATCCGGATTAGTGTCAAAGTTCGCATCGACGTAACCCTTTATGACGAACTCCTTTCCACCTCCATAATCGAGAAAATTCCTGAATCCACTAGGTACTAAGGATAAGTTCAACCGCTGTCATGAGATCCTTTCCCGGATCACCATTGTACCCTCTTGACCAACTCATGGCAAGGCACACTACATGTGCGGTACACAGCATAGCATACTATAGAGCCTACGTCTAAAGCATAGGGGACGACCTTCGTCCTTTCTCTATCTTCTGCTGTGGTCAGGTCTTGAGTCTCACTCAATACTCACACCTTGTAACACCGCCAAGAACTCCTTCTTTGCTGATCTATTTTGAACTCTTTCAAAATCATGTCAAGGTGTGCTGTCTTTTGAAAGTATCATCAGGCGTCTTGATCTATCTCTATGGATCTTGATGCCCAATATGTAAGTAGCTTTATCCAGGTCTTCCTTTGAAAAACTCCTTTCAAACAACCCTTTATGCTTTCCAGAAATTTTACATCATTTCGGATCAACAATATGTCATTCACATATACTTATCAGAAATGTTGTAGCGCTCCCACTCACTTTATTGTAAATACAAGATTCTAACAAACTTTGTATAAACCCAAAAACTTTGATCACTCCATCAAAGCGTATATTCTGACTCCGAGATGCTTGCTCTAATCCATGGAAGGATCGCTGGAGCTAGCATACCTTTTAGCATCCTTAGGATCGACAAAACCTTTCTGATTGTATCACATACAACCTTTCCTTACGAAAACTGGTAAGGAAACTTGTTTTGACATCCATCTGCCAGATTTCATAAATGTAGCTAATGCTAACATGATTCCGACGGACCTAAGCATCGCTACGGATGAGAAAAACTCATCGTAGTCAACTCCTTGAACTTGTGAAAATACTCTTTGCCACAAGTCGAGCTTCATAGACGGTAACATTACCGTCCATGTTCGTCTTCTTCTTAAAGATCCATTTATCTCAATGGCTTGCCGATCATCGGGCAAGTTCACCAAAGTCCATGCTTTGTTCTGATACATGGATTCTATCTCGGATTTCATGGCCTCGAGCCATTCGTCGGAATATGGGCCCACCATCGCTTCTCCATAGCTCGTAGGTTCATAGTTGTCTAGCAACATGACTTCCAAGACAGGATCACGCATTACTCTGAAGTAGTGCGCATCCTCGTCGTCCTACGAGGTTTGGTAGTGACTTGATCCGAAGTTTCATGATCACTATCATAAGCTTCCACTTCAATTGGTGTAGGTGCCACAGGAACAACTTCCTGTGCCCTGCTACACACTAGTTGAAGCGACGGTTCAATAACCTTATCAAGTCTCCACCATCCTCCCACTCAATTCTTTCGAGAGAAACTTTTCCTCGAGAAAGGACTCGTTTCTAGAAGCAATTACTTTTGCTTCCAGATCTGAAATAGGAGGTATACCCAACTGTTTTTGGGTATTCTATGAAGATGCATTTATCCGCTTTGGGTTCGAGCTTATCAGCCTGAAACTTTTTCACATAAGCATCGCAGCCCCAAACTTTTAAGAAACGACAACTTAGGTTTCTATAAACGGTGTCGTCTCAACGGAATTGCGTGGTGCCCCTTTTAAAGTGAATGCGGTTGTCTCTAATGCCTAACCCATAAACGATAGTGGTAATTTGATAAGAAACATCATGGTATGCACCATATCCAATAGGGTGCAGTTATGATGTTCGGACACACCATCACACTATGGTGTTCCAGGCGGTATTAATTGTGAAACACTTTCCACAATGTCTCAATTGTGTGCCAAACTCGTATCTCAGATACTCATCTCTATGATCATATCACAGACATTTTATCCTCTTGTCACGACGATCTTCAACTTCACTCTGAAATTACTTGAACCTTTCAATAATTCAGACTAGTGTTTCATCAAGTAAATACACTCAGCATCTACTCAAATCATCTGTGAAGTAAGAACATAACGATATCCACTGCATGCCTCAGCACTCATTGGACTGCGTACATCAAAATGTATTACTTCCAATAAGTTGCTCTCTTGTTCCATCTCACTGAAAACGAGGACTTTCAGTCATTTTGCCCATGTGGTATGATTTGCATGTCTCAAGTGATTCATAATCAAGTGAGTCCAAACGATCCATCTGTATGGAGTTTCTTCATGCATATATACCAATAGACATGGTTCGCATGTCTCAATCTTTTCAAAAACGAGTGAGTCCAAAGATCCACCTACATGGAGCTTCTTCATGCGTTCTACACCAATATGACTCAAGTGGCAGTGCCACAAGTATGTGGTACTATCATTACTATCTTATATCTTTTGGCATGAACATGTGTATCACTACGATCGAGATTCATTTTAGGTGCAAGACCATTGAAGGTATTATTCAAATAAACAGAGTAACCATTATTCTCCTTAAATGAATAACCGTTTTGCGGTAAACATAATCCAATCATGTTCAACGCAAACACCAAATCTCGATGGTAGAGGGAGCATGCGATGCTTGATCACATCAACCTTGGAAACACTTCCAACACATATCGTCATCTCACCTTTAGCTAGTCTCCATTTATTCCGCAGCTTTTATTTCGAGTTACTAACACTTAGCAACCGAACCGGTATCTAATACCCTGGTGCTGCTAGGAGTACTAGTAAAGTACACATTCATATAACGTATATCCAATATACTTCTGTCGACCTTGCCTGCCTTCTCATCTACCAAGTATCTAGGGTAGTACTGCTTCAGTGACCGTTCCTCTCATTACAGAAGCACTTAGTCTCGGGTTTGGGTTCAACCTTGGGATTCTTCACTAGAGCAGCAAATGACTTGCTGTTTCATGAAGTATCCCTTTTGCCCTTGCCCTTCTTAAACTAGTGGTTTTACTAACCATCAACAATTGATGCTCCTTCTTGATTTCTACTCTCGTGGTGTCAAACATCGCGAATAGCTCAAGGATCATCATAACTATCCTTGATATGTTATAGTTCATCACGAAGCTCTACTAGCTTGGTGGCAGTGACTATGGAGAACTATCACTATCTCATCTGGGAGATTAACTCCCACTCGATTCAAGCGATTGTGGCACTCAGACAATCTGAGCACACGCTCAACGATTGAGCTTTCCTCCCTTAGTTTGCAGGCTTAAGAAACTTGTCAGAGGTCTCATACCTCTTGACGTGGGCACTAGTCTGAAATCCCAATTTCAGTCTTCGGAACATCTCACATGTTCTGCGACGTTTCAAAAACGTCTTTGGTGCCACAATTCTAAACCGCACTGAACTATCACGTAGTCATCAAAACGTGTATGTCAGATGTTTCGTAACATCTACAGACGACGCTGAGGTTCAGCACACCGAGCGGTGCATTAAGGACATAAGCCTTCTGTGCAGCAATGAGGACAATCCTCAGTTTACGGACCCAGTCCGCATAATTGCTACTACCAACTTTCAACTAAATTTTCTCTAGGAACATATCTTAACCAGTAGAACTAAAGCGCAAGCTATGACATAATTTGCAAATACCTTTTTGACTATGTTCATGATAATGAAGTTCATCTGATTATGAACTCCCACTCAGATAGACATCCCTCTAGTCATCTAAGTGAAACATGATCCGAGTTTAACTAGGCCGTGTCCGATCATCACGTGAGACGGACTAGTCAAGATCGGTGAACATCTCCATGTTGATCGTATCTTCTATACGACTCATGCTCGACCTTTCGGTCCTCCGTGTTCCGAGGCCATGTCTGTACATGCTAGGCTCGTCAAGTCAACCTAAGTGTATTGCGTGTGTTCCGAGGCCATGTCTGTACATGCTAGGCTCGTCAACACCCGTTGTATTCGAACGTTAGAATCTATCACACCCGATCATCACGTGGTGCTTCGAAACAACGAACCTTCGCAACGGTGCACAGTTAGGGTGAACACTTTCTTGAAATTATTATAAGGGATCATCTTACTTACTACCGTCGTTCTAAGCAAATAAGATGCAAAAACATGATAAACATCACATGCAATCAAATAGTGACATGATATGGCCAATATCATTATGCTCCTTTGATCTCCATCTTCGGGGCACCATGATCATCTTTGTCACCGGCATGACACCATGATCTCCATCATCATGATCTCCATCATTGTGTCTTCATGAAGTCGTCACGCCAACGATTACTTCTACTTCTATGGCTAACGCGTTTAGCAACAAAGTAAAGTAATTTACATGGCGTTATTCAATGACACGCAGGTCATGCAAAATAATAAAGACAACTCCTATGGCTCCTGCCGGTTGTCATACTCATCGACATGCAAGTCGTGATTCCTATTACAAGAATATGATCAATCTCATACATCACATATATCATTCATCACATCTTCTGGCCATATCACATCACATAGCACTTGCTGCAAAAACAAGTTAGACGTCCTCTAATTGTTGTTGCAAGTTTTTACGTGGTTTGTAGGTTTCTAGCAAGAACGTTTCTTACCTACGTATGACCACAACGTGATTTGCCAATTTCTATTTACCCTTCATAAGGACCCTTTTCATCGAATCCGTTCCGACTAAAGTAGGAGAGACAGACACCCGCTAGCCACCTTATGCATCTAGTGCATGTCAGTCGGTGGAACCTGTCTCACGTAAGTGTACGTGTAAGGTCGGTCCGGGCCGCTTCATCCTACAATGCCGCCGAAACAAGAAAAGACTAGTAGCGGCAAGAAGAATTGGCAAACTCAACGCCCACAACTGCTTTGTGTTCTACTCGTGCATAGTAACTACACATAGGCCTGGCTCATGATGCCACTGTTGGGAATCGTAGCATAATTTAAAATTTTCCTACGCTCACCAAGATGCATCTATGGAGTCTACTAGCAACGAGGGGAAAGGAGTGCATCTACATACCCTTGTAGATTGCGAGCGGAAGCGTTCCAATGAACGTGGATGACGGAGTCGTACTCGCCGTGATCCAAATCACCGATGACCGAGTGCCGAACGGACGGCACCTCCGCGTTCAACACACGTACGGTGCAGCGACGTCTCCTCCTTCTTGATCCATCAAGGGGGAAGGAGAGGTTGATGGAGATCCAGCAGCACGACGGCGTGGTGGTGGATGTAGCGGGTCTCCGGCAGGGCTTCGCCAAGCTTCTGCGAGAGAGAGAGGTGTTGCCGGGGAGGAGGGAGGCGCCCAAGGCTGTATGTTGCTGCCCTCCCTCCCCCCTTTATATAGGCCCCCTTGGGAGGGGGGCCCGGCCAAAACCCATCTAGGGTTGGGGGGGGGTGGGCGGCGGCCAAGGGGTGGCAAGGGGTTGCTTGCCCCCCAAGGCAAGGGGGAAGTCCCCCACCCTAGGGTTCCCAACCCTAGGCGCATGGGGGGAGGCCCATGGGGGGGCGCCCAGCCCACTAGGGGCTGGTTACCTTCCACTTTCATCCCACGGGGCCCTCCGGGATAGGTGGCCCCACCCGGTGGACCCCCGGGACCCTTCCGGTGGTCCCGGTACAATACCAGTAACCCCCGAAACTTTCCCGGTGGCCGAAACTGGACTTCCTATATATAATTCTTCACCTCCGGACCATTCCGGTACCTCTCGTGATGTCCGGGATCTCATCCGGGACTCCGAACAACTTTCGGGTTTCCGCATACATATATCTCTATAACCCTAGCGTCACCGAACCTTAAGTGTGTAGACCCTACGGGTTCGGGAGACATGCAGACATGACCGAGACGCCTCTCCGGTCAATAACCAACAGCGGGATCTGGATACCCATGTTGGCTCCCACATGTTCCACGATGATCTCATCGGATGAACCACGGTGTCGAGGATTCAATCAATCCGTATGCAATTCCCTTTGTCAAACGGTATGTTACTTGCCCGAGATTCGATCGTCGGTATCCCAATACCTTGTTCAATCTCGTTACCGGCAAGTCTCTTTACTCGTACCGCAATGCATGATCCCGTGACTAACGCCTTAGTCACATTGAGCTCATTATGATGATGCATTACCGAGTGGGCCCAGAGATACCTCTCCGTCACACGGAGTGGCAAATCCCAGTCTCGATCCGTGCCAACCCAACAGACACTTTCGGAGATACCCGTAATGCACCTTTATAGTCACCCAGTTACGTTGTGACGTTTGGCACACCCAAAGCACTCCTACGGTATCCGGGAGTTGCACGATCTCATGGTCTAAGGAAAAGATACTTGACATTAGAAAAGCTCTAGCAAACGAAACTACACGATCTTTTATGCTATGCTTAGGATTGGGTCTTGTCCATCACATCATTCTCCTAATGATGTGATCCTGTTATCAACGACATCCAATGTCCATGGTCAGGAAACCGTAACCATCTATTGATCAACGAGCTAGTCAACTAGAGGCTTACTAGGGACATGGTGTTGTCTATGTATCCACACATGTATCTGAGTTTCCTATCAATACAATTCTAGCATGGATAATAAACGATTATCATGAATAAGGAAATATAATAATAACCAATTTATTATTGCCTCTAGGGAATATTTCCAACAGTCTCCCACTTGCACTAGAGTCAATAATCTAGTTCACATCACCATGTGATTAACACTCACTGGTCACATCACCATGTGACCAACATCTAAAGAGTTTACTAGAGTCAACAATCTAGTTCACATCACTATGTGATTATCACTCAATGTGTTCTGGTTTGGTCATGTTATGCTTGTGAGAGAGGTTATTAGTCAACGGGTCTGAACCTTTCAGAACCGTGTGCTTTACGAATATCTATGTCATCTTTGTGGATGCTACCACGCGCTATTTGGAGCCATTTCAAATAATTGCTCTACTATACGAATCCGGTTTACTACTCAGAGTCATCCGGATTAGTGTCAAAGTTCGCATCGACGTAACCCTTTATGACGAACTCCTTTCCACCTCCATAATCGAGAAAATTCCTTAATCCACTAGGTACTAAGGATAAGTTCAACCGCTGTCATGAGATCCTTTCCCGGATCACCATTGTACCCTCTTGACCAACTCATGGCAAGGCACACTACATGTGCGGTACACAACATAGCATACAATAGAGCCTACGTCTAAAGCATAGGGGACGACCTTCGTCCTTTCTCTATCTTCTGCTGTGGTCAGGTCTTGAGTCTCACTCAATACTCACACCTTGTAACACAACCAATAACTCCTTCTTTGCTGATCTATTTTGAACTCTTTCAAAATCATGTCAAGGTGTGCTGTCTTTTGAAAGTATCATCAGGCGTCTTGATCTATCTCTATGGATCTTGATGCCCAATATGTAAGTAGCTTTATCCAGGTCTTCCTTTGAAAAACTCCTTTCAAACAACCCTTTATGCTTTCCAGAAATTTTACATCATTTCGGATCAACAATATGTCATTCACATATAATTATCAGAAATGTTGTAGCGCTCCCACTCACTTTATTGTAAATACAAGATTCTAACAAACTTTGTATAAACCCAAAAACTTTGATCACTCCATCAAAGCGTATATTCTGACTCCGAGATGCTTGCTCTAATCCAGGGAAGGATCGCTGGAGCTAGCATACCTTTTAGCATCCTTAGGATCGACAAAACCTTTCTGATTGTATCATATACAACCTTTCCTTACGAAAACTGGTAAGGAAACTTGTTTTGACATCCATCTGCCAGATTTCATAAATGTAGCTAATGCTAACATGATTCCGACGGACCTAAGCATCACTACGGATGAGAAAAACTCATCGTAGTCAACTCCTTGAACTTGTGAAAATACTCTTTGCCACAAGTCGAGCTTCTTAGACGGTAACATTACCGTCCATGTTCGTCTTCTTCTTAAAGATCCATTTATCTCAATGGCTTGCCGATCAACGGGCAAGTTCACCAAAGTCCATGCTTTGTTCTAATACATGGATTCTATCTCGGATTTCATGGCCTCGAGCCATTCGTCGGAATATGGGCCCACCATCGCTTCTCCATAGCTCGTAGGTTCATAGTTGTCTAGCAACATGACTTCCAAGGCAGGATCACGCATTACTCTGAAGTAGTGTGCATCCTCGTCGTCCTACGAGGTTTGGTAGTGACTTGATCCGAAGTTTCATGATCACCATCATAAGCTTCCACTTCAATTGGTGTAGGTGCCACAGGAACAACTTCCTGTGCCTTGCTACACACTAGTTGAAGCGACAGTTCAATAACCTTATCAAGTCTCCACCATCCTCCCACTCAATTCTTTCGAGAGAAACTTTTCCTCGAGAAAGGACTCGTTTCTAGAAGCAATTACTTTTGCTTCCAGATCTGAAATAGGAGGTATACCCAACTGTTTTTGGGTATTCTATGAAGATGCATTTATCCACTTTGGGTTCGAGCTTATCAGCCTGAAACTTTTTCACATAAGCATCGCAGCCCCAAACTTTTAAGAAACGACAACTTAGGTTTCTATAAACGGTGTCGTCTCAACGGAATTGCGTGGTGCCCCTTTTAAAGTGAATGCGGTTGTCTCTAATGCCTAACCCATAAACGATAGTGGTAATTTGATAAGAAACATCATGGAATGCACCATATCCAATAGGGTGCAGTTATGATGTTCGGACGAGGAGCGGTTGTTGGTCCACGTAAATTGTCGGTCGAGGAGAGGCAGTTCAATGAGGGCTAAGGTGTCGATAACGTGGTTAAAGGCATTAGCTTCTAACTGTCGAAAGGAGGAGTTGTTTTTGTCCGAGGGAAAGCGAAGGAGGTTGAAATCGCCGAGGACAAGCCAAGGAGCATGGTCAGGTTGCGCGATGGAGAGGAGGTCGGCAAAGAAAGCTTGTTTGAGGGCACGTGTAGAGGGAGCGTAGATGTTGGTGATGGCGATGTTGAGGGCACATGCAGTTGATCTTAGAGTTACGGTGGAGGAGAAAATTTTGTGCGAGTGCGAGATGACCTGGAGAGAGGAGGGGTTAACGGCGGTTATGGTGCCGCGGTCGTGCCAATGGCGGGCAGTGGAAAGGCTTGGTCGAGGTGGAAGGGTAGAAAGGAGCGAAGCTTGGCGTCGGTGTAAGATTCTAGTTTAGATTCCTGCAAGAGGGCAACGTGAGGGTTGATCGCTAAAAGTTCAGAGAGGACAACATTACACTTGTCGTCATCACCCAGACCACATACATTCCAGGAGCAGATAGAGCTTACATCATTACTCATAAAAGGTTTTTCGACACCACAGGCGGACGGCGGAAAGCGCGAAGGAGTACATGAGACCTACTACATCAGTTGAGACAGCAGATAGCCAAACAAAAGGCAATGCGCACAGAGTCCAAAAGAGCAGCGCGACATGACACACGTGACAACTACAACTAATAGAGACGGACGTTAACTTGCAGTGGGCCCCAGACGTCCGTGGGCCGTGCATGGATGGGGCAGCGATCATGGCTCGGAGTCGTCACCAGAGGCGGCCTCCTCGGAGGAGAGGATGGCGTCGAGGTGGCCGTCGTCCGCGCCACAGAGGAGCGCGATCGTGGCCAAGTCTTCAGCCGAGGCAAGTGGGCCGTCGGGAGCATCAAGGCGGGCATCCTGGATAGCATGTCCAATGGCCGTGTCAACGTCGGAGGTGGAGAGGCGAGCTGCCTTGGCCTTGACAGCTTTGGCGAGCATGAGGGAATACTTGGTTTCTTTGGCAGCAAGACGTGCGCTCCGGCGTAACTTGTCCTTGGAGACAGAGCGATCGCGAGCATACCTGCGGCGCTCCTTGCGAGCAGTGCACTCATGAGTGTCAAGATCCTGAAGAGGGAGAGCTGTGTCCGCCGCAGCAGGGTCCGAGTTAGAGTTTGTAGCAGGGGGAGGGGTTGAAAGAAATGACGACGGAGGGGGGTGGGGAGAGTTACTGTTGGCACGTGAAGATTCTCCGGGCGGAGAATGTGATTGTGGACGGCTTTGGAAGGGCTGGCTGATGACCCACAAGTATAGGGGATCTATCATAGTCCTTCGATAAGTAAGAGTGTCGAACCCAACGAGGAGCAGAAGGAAATGATAAGCGGTTTTCAGCAAGGTATTCTATGCAAGCACTGAAATAATAGGTAACAGATAGTTTTGTGATAGGATAATTTGTAACGAGCAACAAGTAACAAAAGTAAATAAAGTGCAGCAAGGTGGCCCAATCCTTTTTGTAGCAAAGGACAAGCCTAGACAAACTCTTATATAGAGAAAAGCGCTCCCGAGGACACATGGGAATTATCGTCAAGCTAGTTTTCATCACGTTCATATGATTCGCGTTTGGTACTTTGATAATTTGATATGTGGGTGGACCGGTGCTTGGGTGCTGTTCTTACTTGAACAAGCATCCCACTTATGATTAATCTCTATTGCAAGCATCCGCAACTACAACAAAAGTATTAAGGTAAACCTAACCATAGCATGAAACATATGGATCCAAATCAGCCCCTTACGAAGCAACGCATAAACTAGGGTTTAAGTTTCTTTCACTCTAGCAACCCATCATCTACTTATTACTTCCCAATGCCTTCCTCTAGGCCCAAATAATGGTGAAGTGTCATGTAGTCGATGTTCACATAACACCACTAGAGGATAGACAACATACATCTCATCAAAATATCGAACGGATACCAAATTCACATGACTACTAATAGCAAGACTTCTCCCATGTCCTCAGGAACAAACGTAACTACTCACAAAGCATATTCATGTTCATAATCAGAGGGGTATTAATATGCATATAGGATCTGAATATATGATCTTCCACCAAATAAACCAACTAGCATCAACTACAAGGAGTAATCAACACTACTAGCAACCTACAGGTACCAATCCCGGACTTGGAGACAAGAATTGGATACACGAGATGAACTAGGTTTTGAGAGGAGATGGTGTTGGTGAAGATGTTGATGGAGATTGCCCTCTCCCGATGAGAGGAGCGTTGGTGATTGATGACCCACAAGTATAGGGGATCTATTGTAGTCCTTTCGATAAGTAAGAGTGTCGAACCCAACGAGGAGCAGAAGGAAATGATAAGCGGTTTTCAGCAAGGTATTCTCTGCAAGTACTGAAATAATAGGTAACAGATAGTTTTGTGATAGGATAATTTGTAACGAGCAACAAGTAACAAAAGTAAATAAAGTGCAGCAAGGTGGCCCAATCCTTTCTGTAGGAAAGGATAAGCCTAGAAAAACTCTTATATAGAGAAAAGCGCTCCCGAGGACACATGGGAATTATCATCAAGCTAGTTTTCATCACGTTCATATGATTCGCGTTCGGTACTTTGATAATTTGATATGTGGGTGGACCGGTGCTTGGGTGTTGTTCTTACTTGAACAAGCATCCCACTTATGATTAACCTCTATTGCAAGCATCCGCAACTACAACAAAAGTATTAAGGTAAACCTAACCATAGCATGAAACATATGGATCCAAATCAGCCCCTTACGAAGCAACGCATAAACTAGGGTTTAAGCTTCTGTCACTCTAGCAACCCATCATCTACTTATTACTTCCCAATGCCTTCCTCTAGGCCCAAATAATGGTGAAGTGTCATGTAGTCGACGTTCACAAACACCACTAGAGGATAGACAACATACATCTCATCAAAATATCGAACGAATACCAAATTCACATGACTACTAATAGCAAGACTTCTCCCATGTCCTCAGGAACAAATGTGACTACTCACAAAGCATATTCATGTTCATAATCAGAGGAGTATTAATATGCATAAAGGATCTGAACATATGATCTTCCACCAAATAAACCAACTAGCATCAACTACAAGGAGTAATCAACACTACTAGCAACCTACAGGTACCAATCCCAGACTTGGAGACAAGAATTGGATACAAGAGATGAACTAGGGTTTGAGAGGAGATGGTGCTGGTGAAGATGTTGATGGAGATTGCCCTCTCCCGATGAGAGGAGCGTTGGTGATGACGATGGCGATGATCTCCCCCTCTCGGAGGGAAGTGTCCCCGGCAGAACAGCTCTACTGGAGCCCTAGATTGGTTCCGCCTTGTGGCGGCGGAGTCTCGTCCCAAAAGCTTGCTTATGATTTTTCTTCGGACAAAAGACTTCATATAGCAGAAGATGGCCACCGGAGGACCAACAGGAGGCCCACGAGGCAGGGGGCGCGCCCCCCACCCTCGTGGACAGGTGGAGGCCCCCCTGACGTATTTCTTCCGCTCAGTATTTTTTATTATTTCCAAAAATAACTTTCGTGGAGTTTCAGGACTTTTGGAGTTGTGCAGAATAGGTCTCTAATATTTGCTCCTTTTCCAGCCCAGAATTCCAGCTGCCGGCATTCTCCCTCCTTATGTAAACCTTGTAAAATAAGAGAGAATAGGCATAAGTATTGTGACATAATGTGTAATAACAGCCCATAATGCAATAAATATCAATATAAAAGCATGATGCAAAATGGACGTACCAACTCCCCCAAGCTTAGACCTCGCTTGTCCTCAAGCGGAAGCCGATAACGATAAATATGTCCACATGTTTAGAGGTAGAGGTGTCGATAAAATAAAATACGGACATGAGGGCATCATGATTATTCTCATAACAGCAACATATATGGATATTGTCATATGATTTCTTATGCTCAAGTAATAATCTATTCACAATGCAAAGTATGAATCAGAAACTTTATTGAGAACTAACAAACTATAATCTCAGTCATTGAAGCAATTGCAATTTATCATAACATCAGAAAGAGTCTATGTCAGAGCCTTCTAGCAAGTCCACATACTCAACTATCATTTAGTCTTTCATAATTGCTAACACTCACGCAATACTTGTGGTTACGGAGTTTTAATCGGACACAGAGAAAGATAGGGGCTTATAGTTTCGCCTCCCAACCTTTTACCTCAAGGGTAATGTCAACAATAATAGTTCATGCTAACCCATATCCAATTAGATATATCTATCAGGATCTTTCCAACATCCTGTGCTTGCCAAAGGATAAAATATAAAAAGGAAAGGTGAAGATCACCATGACTCTTGCATAAGGTAGAAGATAATAATAAAAGATAGGCCCTTCGCAGAGGGAAGCAGAGGTTGCCATGCGCTTTCAGGGTTGGATGCACAAAATCTTAATGCGAAAGAACGTCACTTTATATTGCCACTTGTGATATGAACCTTTATTATGCAGTCCGTCGCTTTTATTTCTTCCACATCACAAGATCGTATAAAGCTTATTTCCTCCACACCAATCAATCATACATATTTAGAGAGCAATTTTTATTGCTTGCACCGATGACAACTTACTTGAAGGATCTTACTCAATCCATAGGTAGATATGGTGGACTCTCATGGCAAAACTGGTTTAAGGGTTTTTGGAAGCACAAGTAGTATCTCTACTTGGTGCAAAGAATTTGGCTAGCATGAGGGGGAAAGGCAAGCTCAACTTGTTGGATGATCCATGACAATATACTTTATCTCAGATATAAGAAAACATAACCCATTACGTTGTCTTCCTTGTCCAACATCAACTCTTTAGCATGTCATATTTTAATGAGTGCTCCCAATCATAAAAGATGTCCAAGATAGTATATTTATATGTGAAACCTCTCTTTCTTTATTACTTCCTATTAATTGCAACGATGACCAAAGCTATGTTTGTGAACTCTCAACAATTTTTAATCATCATACTCTTTCTATGTGAAGTCATTGCTCTCAATAAGATCAATATGATCTCTTTATTTCTTTTTATTCTTTTCTCTTTTCTTTTATTCACTCAAGATCATGGCAAAATAATCAAGCCCTTGACTCAACACTAATCTTTATTATATAGCTCACGGACTCGATTACATAGAGAGATCGTAAAGCAAAACTCAAAACTAGATCATGCCATAAACTTTATTCTACTAGATCAAGATACACTAATAGGATCGAACTAAGAAAAAGGTAAAGATAGGAGTGTGATGGTGATACGATACCGGGGCATCTCCCCAAGCTTGGCAGTTGCCAAGGGGAGTGCCCATACCCATGTGATTATGTCTCCTTTGCTGGTGAAGGGATTGTTGATGATGTAGGCTTGTCGTCCATCTTCCAAGGCATAGGCTCACCATCATAGAAAGATGATCGAGTCTCCGGGATCCTTAAATCTGCAACCAAACTCATCCTTTTGAATCTATATTCATACTCACAGTTTTGGTTTTGCAGGTCATAGATTTGGGCTTGGATGTGCTCGATTTTCTCGTGGAGCTTGAAGATGGCCTCCCCAATGTCCTTGGCATCCAGCTTGTGGTTGTTGGTGAACTCCGTGATCATTATGTGATTGGAGTCAAGTCCATGCTCCACCATCTCCTGGCACTTGAAAACTTGTTGCTCCATTGCTTCAAGCCTTGTCTCCACGCTTTCGGTCCTCCGTGGTCCCTCAACATCGCGGATGTGCAGCACCCCCTCACACACCTCAATGGTTTGAGGGTGTTGCAGCACCTCCGCGAGGTAGGGATTGATGAACTTCTCGAAGAACTTGTCCTTGGGGGTAGTTGGAGACATCATGATGATCTAGATCTGTCAGAAAAACAGCTTGAAAGAAGAACACAGGATATTTGTGTGATACAGGAGTCAAAACCTTCGGGAGATTATATAATGAATTTTTACCGACCAAAATACGTAACGTGCAAGAAAACGGAGTCCGGAGAGCACACGAGGTGCCCACGAGGTAGGGGGGCGCGCCCAGGGGGTAGGGCGCGCCCTCCACCCTCGTGGAGGCCTTGTGTCCTTCCCGGACTGCCTCTTATTTTTCTATTTTCCTAAATATTCCAAAACGAAGAAAAATTGCCATTAGAACTGTTTTGGAGTCGGTTTACTTACCGTACCACATACCTATTCCTTTTTGGAGTCTGAAACATTCCGGAAAGTGTCCCTTATGTATTCCTCCAGGGTTACGGTTTCAATAACATTGGTTTCAACATTTATAGGATTACCTGCGATATAATGTTTGATTCTTTGACCGTTCACCACCTTTGGATTTGTGCCTTCGAAGTTGTTAATTTTTATGGCACCGGAACGATAGACCTCCGCGATAACGTAAGGGCCTTCCCATTTAGAGAGAAGTTTTCCTGCAAAAAATCTTAAACGAGAGTTGTATAGCAATACATAATCACCTACATTAAACTCACGCTTTTGTATTCTTTTGTCATGCCATCTTTTAACCTTTTCTTTAAACAACTTGGCATTCTCATAAGCTTGGGTTCTCCATTCATCAAGTGAGCTAATGTCAAATAACCTCTTCTCACCGGCAAGTTTGAAATCATAATTGAGCTCTTTAATAGCCCAATATGCCTTATGTTCTAGTTCGAGAGGTAAGTGACATGCTTTTCCATAAACCATTTTGTACGGAGACATACCCATAGGATTTTTATATGCAGTTCTATAGGCCCATAATGCATCATCCAGTTTCTTGGACCAATTCTTTCTAGATCTATTAATAGTCTTTTGCAAAATTAATTTGAGCTCTCTATTGCTCAATTCTACTTGACCACTAGACTGCGGGTGATAAGGGGATGCAATTCTATGATTAACATCATACTTTGCAAGCATTTTACGAAAAGCACCATGAATAAAATGTGAACCACCATCAGTCATTAAATATCTAGGGACTCCAAACCTCGGAAAAATAACTTCTTTAAGCATCTTAATAGAAGTGTTATGATCAGCACTACTAGTTGGAATAGCTTCTACCCACTTAGTAACGTAATCAACAGCAACTAAAATATGTGTGTAACCATTAGAGGCAGGAAAAGGTCCCATATAATCAAAGCCCCAAACATCAAATGGTTCAATAACAAGTGAATAGTTCATAGGCATTTCTTGACGTCTACTAATATTACCAATTCTTTGACATTCATCACAAGATAAGACAAACTTACGGGCATCCTTGAAGAGAGTAGGCCAATAAAAACCGGATTGCAATACCTTATGTGCAGTTCTATCTCCAGCGTGGTGTCCTCCATAAGCCTCGGAGTGACACTTGCGTAGGATCTGTTCCTGTTCATGCTCAGGTACACAACGTCTAATAACACCATCTACTCCTTCTTTATAAAGATGTGGGTCATCCCAAAAGTAATGTCTCAAATCATAGAAAAACTTTTTCTTTTGCTGGTATGTGAAACTAGGTGGTATAAATTTAGCAACAATATAATTAGCATAATCAGCATACCATGGAGCAGTACGAGAAGCATTTATGACATTTAATTGTTCATCAGGGAAGCTATCATCAATAGGTAGTGGGTCATCAAGAACATTTTCTAACCTAGACAAGTTGTCTGCAACGGGGTTCTCAGCTCCCTTTCTATCAACAATATGCAAATCAAATTCTTGTAGCAAGAGAACCCATCTAATAAGTCTAGGTTTAGCATCTTTCTTTTCCATAAGATATTTAATAGCATCATGATCCGTGTGAATAGTTACTTTAGAATCAACAATATAAGGTCTGAACTTATCACAAGCAAATACGACTGCTAAGAATTCTTTCTCAGTAGTAGCATAATTTCTCTGAGCATTGTCTTGAGTTTTACTAGCATAATGAATAACATTTAATTTCTTATCAACTCTTTGCCCTAGAACAGCACCTACAGCATAATCACTAGCATCACACATAATTTCAAAGGGTAAATTCCAATCAGGTGGCTGAACAATAGGTGCAGAATCAATGCTTTCTTAAGTATTTCAAATGCTTCTACACAATCATCATCAAAGACAAATGGTATATCTTTTTGTAATAAATTAGTCAGAGGCCGAGAAATTTTTGAGAAGTCCTTAATGAACCTCCTATAAAATCCGGCGTGACCAAGGAAACTTCTTATACCTTTGATGTCCTTGGGACATGGCATCTTTTCAATAGCATCAACCTTGGCTTTATCAACCTCAATACCTCTTTCAGAAACTTTATGCCCCAAGACAATACCTTCATTAACCATAAAGTGGCACTTTTCCCAATTCAAGACAAGATTAGTTTCTTCACATCTCTGCAAAACTCGATCAAGGTTGCTCAAGCAATCATCAAAAGAGGATCCATAGACGGAAAATCGTCCATGAAAACCTCACAAATCTTTTCACAAAAGTCAGAGAATATAGCCATCATGCATCTTTGAAAGGTAGCAGGTGCATTACATAAACCAAAAGGCATACGTCTATAAGCAAAAGTACCAAAAGGGCAAGTAAAAGTGGTCTTTGATTGATCATTGGCTGACACAGGTATTTGAGAGAAACCAGAATAACCATCTAGAAAGCAAAAATGTGTATGTTTGGATAATCTTTCTAGCATTTGATCGATAAAAGGTAAGGGGTAATGATCCTTTTTAGTAGCTTATTTAATTTGCGGAAATCAATTACCATCCTATAACCTGTAATAATTCTTTGCGGAATCAATTCATCTTTATCATTAGGAACGACGGTAATACCTCCCTTCTTAGGGACACAATGGACAGGACTTACCCACTGACTATCAGCAACGGGATAAATTATACCTGCCTCAAGGAGCTTTAGTATTTCCTTTCTTACCACTTCTTTCATCTTAGGATTCAGCCGTCGTTGATGATCACGAACTGGTTTGGCATCTTCTCCAAATTTATTTTATGTTGACATAGAGTGGGACTAATGCCCTTAAGATCATCAAGAGTATATCCAATAGCAGCACGGTGCTTCTTCAGAGTTTTCAATAATCTCTCTTCTTCATGCTCTGAAAGGTTAGCACTAATAATAACATGATATATCTTTTTCTCATCAAGATAAGCATATTTAAGAGTATCAGGCAACGGTTTGAGCTCAAACACGGGATCACCCTTGGGTGGAGGAGGATCCCCTAGGATTTCAACAGGCAAATTGTGTTTCAGGATAGGTTCCTTTTTAAAGAATACTTCATCTATTTCCCTTCTTTCATTCATAAACATATCATTTTCATGGTCTAGCAAATATTGTTCTAAAGGACCACTAGGAGGTACGGCAATAGAAGCAAGACCAGTAATTTCATCCTTACTAGGTAATTCCTCTTCACAGTGTTGTCTACAAAATTTAGAGAAATTGAACTCACGAGACATATCACCCAAACCAATAGTAACAACATCCTTTTCGCAGTCTATCCTAGCATTAACGGTGTTCAAGAAGGGTCTACCAAATATAATGGGACAAAAGCTATCTTGTGGGGAACCAAGAAGAAGAAAATCAGCAGGATATTTAGTTTTCCCACACAAGACTTCAACATCTCTAACAATTCCCATTGGTGAAATACTATCTCTATTGGCAAGCTTAATTGTGACATCAATATCTTCTAACTCAGCAGGTGCAATATCATGCTTAATTTCTTTGTATAAGTCAATAGGTATTGCACTAGCACTAGCACCCATATCACATAAGCCATGATAACAGTGATCTCCTATTTTAACAGAAATAACAGGCATGCCTACCACAGGTCTATGTTTATCTTTAGCACAAGGTTTGGCAATTCTAGCAGTTTCATCACGGAAATGAATAACATGCCCATCAATATTATGAGACAAGAGATCTTTAACAATAGCAATATTAGGTTCAACTTTAATTTGCTCAGGAGGTGTATAAGTTCTAATATTGCTTTTACGGACCACAGTTGAAGCTTTAGCATGATCCTTTATCCTAACAGGGAAAGGTGGTTTCTCAACATAAGAAGTAGGAACAATAGGATCATTATAAGTGATAGTCTTTTCTTCAACTTTAATAGGTGCAGCTACTTTTACTTCTATGGGAGGATGATATTTAAACCACTTCTCCTTGGGGAGATCAACATAAGTAGCAAAAGATTCACAGAAAGAAGCTACTATCTCAGAGTCAAGTCCATATTTAGTGCTAAATTTACGGAAAACATCGGTATCCATAAAAGATTTAACACAATCAAACTTAGGTGTCATACCTGACTCCTTACCTTCGTCGAGATCCCAATCTTCAGAGTTGCGTTTAATTATTCCAATAAATCCCATTTGAATTCAATAGTCTTCATCATAAAAGAGCCAGCACAAGAAGTATCGAGCATGGTGCGATTGTTATCAGAAAGCCGAGCATAAAAATTTTGAATAATTATTTCTCTTGAGAGCTCATGATTGGGGCATGAATATAACATTGATTTAAGCCTCCCCCAAGCTTGAGCGATGCTTTCTCCTTCGCGAGGCCAAAAATTATATATATAATTGCGATCACGATGAACAAGATGCATAGGATAAAATTTCTGATGAAATTCCAATTTCAATCGTTTGTAGTTCCATGATCCCGTATCATCACATAGCCTATACCATGTCAATGCATCTCCCTTCAAAGATAAAGGGAAGACCTTCTTCTTAATAACATCACCGGGCATACCTGCAAGCTTAAATAATCCACAAACTTCATCCACATATATTAGGTGCTCATCAGGATGCTTTGTTCCATCTCCTGCAAAAGGATTAGCTAGCAGTTTTTCTAACATACCCGAAGGAATTTCAAAGTAAACATTTTCATCTTCAGTAGGTTCAGTAGGTTGAGGAGCAACTCTTTGCTCTACTGGTTGGGGTGAAGATACCCCGAACAAGCCCCTCAGAGGATTACTTTCCATAGTAACAAGTGACAGTAAATTTCAGCACACTATATAAATTTTTCCTTACCAAATTCCACCTACCAAAGGCGCTTCACTCCCCGGCAACAACGCCAGAAAAGAGTCTTGATGACCCACAAGTATAGGGGATCTATCGTAGTCCTTTCGATAAGTAAGAGTGTCGAACCCAACGAGGAGCAGAAGGAAAAGATAAGCGGTTTTCGGCAAGGTATTCTCTGCAAGCACTGAAATAATAGGTAACAGATAGTTTTGTGATAGGATAATTTGTAACGAGCAACAAGTAACAAAAGTAAATAAAGTACAGCAAGGTGGCCCAATCCTTTTTGTAGCAAAGGACAAGCCTGGACAAACTCTTATATAGAGAAAAGCACTCCCGAGGACACATGGGAATTATCGTCAAGCTAGTTTTCATCACGTTCATATGATTCGCGTTCGGTACTTTGATAATTTGATATGTGGGTGGACCGGTGCTTGGGTGCTGTTATTACTTGAACAAGCATCCCAGTTATGATTAACCTCTATTGCAAGCATCCGCAACTACAACAAAAGTATTAAGGTAAACCTAACCATAGCATGAAACATATGGATCCAAATCAGCCCCTTACGAAGCAACGCATAAACTAGGGTTTAAGCTTCTGTCACTCTAGCAACCCATCATCTACTTATTTACTTCCCAATGCCTTCCTCTAGGCCCAAATAATGGTGAAGTGTCATGTAGTCGATGTTCACATAACACCACTAGAGGATAGACAACATACATCTCATCAAAATATCGAATGAATACCAAATTCAGATGACTACTAATAGCAAGACTTCTCCCATGTCCTCAGGAACAAACTGTTGGGGAACGTAGTAATAATTCAAAATTTTCCTACGTGTCACCAAGATCAATCTAGGAGATGCTAGCAACAAGAGAGAGGGAGTGCATATTCATACCCTTGAAGATCGCTAAGCGGAAGCGTTACAAGAACACGGTTGATGGAGTCGTACTCGCGGCGATTCAAATCGCGGAAGGTCCGATCTAGCGCCGAACGGACGGCGCCTCCGCGTTCAACACATGTACAGCCCGGGGACGTCTCCTCCTTCTTGATCCAGCAAGGGGAGAGGAGAAGTTGAGGGAGAACTCCAGCAGCACGACGGCGTGGTGGCAATGGAGCTCGTGGTTCTCCGGCAGAGCTTCGCTAAGCACTACGGAGGAGAAGGCGGAGGTGTAGGAGGAGGGAGGGCTGTGCCAGGGAAGAGGTGCGGCTGCCCTCCCACCCCTCCACTATATATAGGGGCAAGGGGAGAGGGGGAGGCGCCCTAGGGTTTCCCCTAGGGGGCGACGGCCAAGCAGATTGGATCTCCCTAGGGAAAATCCTAGGGAGACTTGCCCCCCAAGCCAAGCAGGTGGAGGCTTGCCTCCCAAGCCAGGTGGAGGCGCCCCACCTCCCCAAGTAACGTGGGAAAGGGTGTGGGGGGCGCACCACCCCTTAGTGGGCTGGTTTGCCCCTTCCCCTTTGGCCCATGAGGCCCTCCAACACTTGCCGGGGCTCCCGAAACACCTTTCGATCATGCTGGCCATAGCCGGGTATCCCCGGAACACTTCCGGACTCCAATACCCTTCGTCCAATATATCGATCTTCACCGCCGGACCATTCCGGAACTCCTCGTGATGTCCGGGATCTCATCCGGGACTCCGAACAACCTTCGGTAACCACAAACTATTTCCCATAACAACTCTAGCGTCACCGAACCTTAAGTGTGTAGACCCTACGGGTTCGGGAACCATGCAGACATGACCGAGACACCTCTCCGGCCAATAACCAATAGCGGGATCTGGATACCCATATTGGCTCCCACATGTTCCACGATGATCTCATCGGATGAACCACGATGTCGGGGATTCAATCAATCCCGTATACAATTCCCTTTGTCAATCGGTATGTTACTTGCCCGAGATTCGATCGTCGGTATCCCAATACCTCGTTCAATCTCGTTACCGGCAAGTCACTTTACTCATTCCGTAATGCATGATCCCGTGACTAACTGCTTAGTCACATTGAGCTCATTATGATGATGCATTACCGAGTGGGCCCAGAGATACCTCTCCGTCATACGGAGTGACAAATCCCAGTCTCGATTCGTGCCAACCCAACAGACACTTTTGGAGATACCTGTAGTGCACCTTTATAGCCACCCAGTTACGTTGTGACGTTTGGTACACCCAAAGCATTCCTACGGTATCCGGGAGTTGCACAATCTCATGGCCTAAGGAAATGATACTTGACATTAGAAAAGCTCTTAGCAAACGAACTACACGATCTTGTGCTATGCTTAGGATTGGGTCTTGTCCATCACATCATTCTCCTAATGATGTGATCCCGTTATCAATGACATCCAATGTCCATGGTCTGGAAACCATAACCATCTATTGATCAACGAGCTAGTCAACTAGAGGCTTACTAGGGACATGTTGTGGTCTATGTATTCACACATGTATTACGGTTTCCAGTTAATACAATTATACCCGAAAAAGCCTGCCAGCCCACGCGTGCGATGGGACGCCGCCGCAGGCCGGGGCCCACCACTTCCACGCCTAGGCCTAGGTGTGGATCTTCTGTGGCCCAAAATGGTCCGTTCGCCCTCCAACGGCAGTTTCCGCACGCCGTTAGGGCGTAATGATCGCGGGACGTGGGGGAGTGGGTGCAGTTAATCCCACGTTCTCCCCCTCGCCTCGCCTCCTCGGCTCCGCCGCATGAGGCTATAAATAGGGGGAGGAGGGGGAGCGGCAGGCGCTCGCACGCTCACCCTCGCTCCACCATCTTCTTCTTCTTTGTTGCAGCAGCCCCTCGCCGCCGCGCCGTCCCTCTAGTCTTCGCACTACCCCGCAGCTTCGCCGCCGCGGGGCCGTGGTTTCGCCGTTTCCGTGCCCTTCCTCATCAGCTTCTTGCCGTTATGCAGCACGGCGGAGACTGGGACGGCTCCAACGTCCATGCGGACCACATCGACTTCCTCCGCAAGACGCGGCGGTTGCCCAGCAAGGACCAGGTGCGGGTCCGTCTTGCGCCGAAGAAGGAGATCACACTGGCGCCAGAGGAAGGCAAGCGGGTAATCTTCCTCTCGCATTTCCTGCGCGGCCTTGGCCTGCCCGCGAGCGCCTTCTTCCGCTCCTTCCTTGAATTCTACCAGCTCCAGCCGCACCACCTCACTCCAAACACGATGGTGCTGCTGTCCGCCTTCGTCACTCTGTGCGAGGGCTTCCTTGGCATTCTCCCCACCCTTGAGCTCTGGGGGGAATTCTTCCAGTCCAAGCTCGGCACCCGCATGCAGGGCATGCCGGCTCAGAGCAGCGCCTTCATCGCGATGCGGAGGCCGATAGCCGACAACCCCTTCCCTGCCATCGCGCTGATCCAGTCGGTGAAGCTCTGGCAGAAATCGTACTTCTACGTGAAGAACGTCGCCCCGCAA
This sequence comes from Triticum aestivum, assembly GCF_018294505.1. Taxonomy (NCBI): domain Eukaryota; kingdom Viridiplantae; phylum Streptophyta; class Magnoliopsida; order Poales; family Poaceae; genus Triticum; species Triticum aestivum. Next base: position 13,734,381 of record NC_057808.1, on the reverse strand, counting down.
GGCGACTTCGTCAACTTGCCGGCTTACGTAGCCGGCCTGCCAGCTGGGAGGTGGCCCCAGTGGTCCTATCGGGCCAGAACGCTGTCGCCGGCTAGAGCCGCCGCCGTCGCCCGACTCCGGGTAATGATCCAGTCGGAGGGCCTGACCGGGTCCGACCTGCTGGCCGCCTTCGCGGTGCGCCGGGTGCTCCCGCTCCAAGGCCGCCCTCATTTGATCTGTCAAATGAGTGGCCAACTCGATTCGAGTCGGATGTGCACCAAGGAGATGCCTCATGACGAGGTAGCTCACATGGTGAACTATCTCGCGAACTGCAAGCTCTCCGAGGAGTGGCAGTTTGGCAAGGAGTCGTACTCCCGTGCCAATCCGCCGCCTATGGTAAGCTTTCTTTATCTTCTCTTCTTTAGTTTTGTCACCAAGTTTTTCTTGGCCGACTCTGACCAGTCAGTTTGTCTTGGCAGAGCCCTCTCCTTCGACCGGCGGCCGGGGCAGCGGGGGCGGACCGCCAATTTCTCCCCGACCGGGCGGTGCATGACCTGGACGACCCTGACTTGGGGGCGGCCACCATGGACGACAACACCGAGGCAGGAGGCGGCGAAGCAGGCGGCTCCGGGCTTGGAGCCAGCTTCGACGACTGGCCGGATGACGACGAGGCGGAAATTGTCCCGTGCCGCCAGCCGGCGTCTGATCAAGGCGCGGGCTCATCTGCCGCGCCGGCTGCCCGAGGCGATGCGCAGTAGCACCGGGCCACGTCGGGCCTATTCGGCAGTCGGCCGAAGAAGCCCAACAGCGGAGCGGCGGCGACCAGGCAGGAGGAGGCGGCCACGAAGGCGGCCCGCTTCCACAAGGTGGTGAAGCAGCCGCAAAAGGTTTCAGCGTAAGTGTCGATTCTCTCGCGTATTCCTTCTTCTTTTCTTATCGGTTTCTGAATCCTTGTCTTGACTCAAAAAACAGGGCTCCGCTTTCTCTTGAGCGGACCACTGCCGCCTCCGTGGTTGGATCGGCGGGAGGATCCGCAAGCACCCGCCGCATGGACCCCCGTGCCGAGCTTCAAGCGGCGACGGAGAGGAACGCGCGGGAGGCGCGGGAGGAACGGGAGGTGGAGGAGCTGAGGGCGGCCGCCGCCAAGGCGACGCAGGAGATGGCGGAGGAGTCGGCGAAGGCACAAGCCGACGCAGCGGCCAAGGCTCAGGCGGAGGCTGTAGCCGCAGCGGCAGCGGCAGGGGCCTTGCTTGTCATCCCCCTGCACGCCGTGGCGCCCGAGATCCCGGAGCCCCCGCCGGAGGAAGCCGATGGCGACCTGCCGGGGATGGAGAGGGAGGAAGACGACGTCGTCGTCCAGGAGAGGGAGACGGCACCGCCATCGCCGACTGGGGCGGGCCAGGGAAGCCGGCCTAACGCGCCGCCCGCGCAACCGGCTGGAGGCGAGCCAGCTCCGAGGACGGACCTGGTGGTCCGGACGCCATCGCGCCAACACGCGGGGAAGGCGGCTTCGGCGCCGGACCGGCAGAAGGACGCGGGCTCTAGCACGTCGGCTCAGGATCTGGAGACGGCCAGCGCCAGCTCGGGGTGGACGCCGGGTGGTGGGACGGCCGTGGTAAACATGGTGGCGCAAGAAGTCCGGAACCGGCTTCAGTCCCAGGCCGCCGTGCTGAGGCAGTACAACCAAGAGTTCCTCGCAACACGGACGGCCATTCGGGTAAGTCTTCTCGCTTTTTTGTTTCTTGATCTTGATTTCTCCCGTGGGGGCGCGTCAGCGCACCCACTGGGTGTAGTCCCCGAGTTCTGAGTCAGCTGCTAAGCAGGCGGCTTGGAACTTCTTAGTAGACTTTGATTGCTTATCTTGCTCTTGTTTGCTTCTTTGTCCGACTTGCAGGACTACCATAACCTCCGCGCGGCTGCCTTCAACTCCCAGGCTCGGGAGCTGACCCAGAAGACCGCTGATCTAACTAAGAGCCGGCGTGAGTGCTTCATCTTTTATCTCACGTGGGGGTGCATCAGCGCACCCACTGGGTGTAGTCCCCGAGACTCGGGCCGACTGCTGAGCAGTCGGGTCGGATCTTTCCTGGCGACTTCTTTCTTATTGCTTTTTTCTTCTTTGCCATATCTGCAGAGGCCAATGCCAACCTGAGGGGGCAGCTGGGTGGGACCCAGACCACCCTTCGCGCCAAGGAAGCCGAGTTCGACGCCTTGGCTCAGGAGCGTGACCGCTTGGTCAAGAGGCTGGCCGACCAGGAGGAGAGCCACAAGGCGGCCCTGAAGGCGGTGCAGGACAGTGAGGCCGCCCTCCAAGCCGAGTACGAGACCGAGGCGGCGAGCTGGGCTGAAGCGAGGTAGTCGTTGATCAACGGCTACGGCCAGATCGAAGACTTGGTTGACAGTAGGCCGCCTTCTTCTTCGTTCCTTGCTTGCCGCTTGCCATTTGGTTCATTCTTTAACTTTGTATTTTTCTCTTTGTTCTCTTTCTTTCTTTCTTGTGCAGAGTACTTCCCTGGTTACTCTACTGCCGCCAACCAGGTCATCGAGGCCCACCGCGAGGCGCAAAGGCAGGCTGGCGCTGAGATCGCGCCGAACGCTCGCCAGTCGCTTGATGAACAGCTCCTGGCGATTCAAGCCCGCCTCCAGCCGGCTCACCGCATGCTCCGCCGGCTTCAACGTGTTGGGGCGCAAGTGCTGGCCGCCCTCTGGCCCGGCGAGGTGATTCCCCGCACTCCCAGTCGGACTGCCGACTGGCTGGAGGTAGCGGCCGGCCGCTTTGAGGCCTGGAAGGCTTCTGCTGCTCGGTCAGGTGCCAGGCGGGCGCTGGAGTTCGTCAAAGCTTGGTATCCCGAGCTAAGCTTGGACCACCTGGCCACCTGGCTGCACGAGGCCGAGGAGGAGCTAGAGGCGGTGCGGCCGGATATCATCCAACGCGCCTCGGCAATCACCGACTACACCAATACCAGCGTCTTTGCTCCTGAGGTGGATGATGACGGCATTGCTCAGCCGGAGGAATGGTTCGGGCTGAACCCAGCAGATGGTGAGGACTCGGCGGAGGAGATCGACTCCAGCGACGAGGGCGAAGAGGAGGAGGGAGAGGATGGTGAAGACGCCGTGCCAGACGGTGGAGCGACCGGCCAGCCTCAACTTGATCGTGCCTCCAGCAACGAGGCGCATGCGAGCGCGCTGCCTTCAGCCGGCGATGATCAAGCCGAGGCTCGCCAGCCGGCCACTCCTCCAGCCGGCACTGCCACCTCCACTGACCTGCCCGACTCACCTGTTGCACCCTTAGCCTGATCTGCCGCCTTTACTTTCCTGTTTTCTTACTCTTTGAACAATATTTTGTTAAATTTGCGCAGTTCCACCCACTGGGGGTGTATTCAAACTATGTTGAGTGCCGGTCTTTCGAAGGCCTTTTGTGTAAATATAATCATGCATGTGTTTGGCTTCCCATTGTTCTTGCTTTTCATCCTTTGGCTGTTTCCTTTGCCGCCCTCCCTTGGTCGTCGCCTTCCCAGCCGGACAGCTCCTCTGCAGTCTGTGGCTGGAGAATCTTAGCCGTGTGCGGTGCCACCCTCCACCATATTACACCTCGATAATATCGTAGCGGTGCTTAGGCGAAGCCCTGCGTCGGTAGAACATCAACATTGTCACCACGCCGTCGTGCTGACGAAACTCTCCCTCAACACTCAGCTGGATCGGAGTTCGAGGGACGTCATCGAGCTGAACGTGTGCTGAACTCGGAGGTGCCGTGCGTTCGGTACTTGATCGGTCGGATCGTGAAGACGTACGACTACATCAACCGCGTTGTGTTAAACGCTTCCGCTATCGGTCTACGAGGGTACATGGACAACACTCTCCCCTCTCGTTGCTATGCACCACCATGATCTTGCGTGTGCGTAGAATTTTTTTGAAATTACTACGTTCCCCAACAGTGGCATCCGAGCCAGGTTTTATGTGTTGATGTAATATGCACGAGTAGAACACAAGTGAGTTGTGGGCGATATAAGTCATACTGCTTACCATCATGTCATATTTTGGTTCAGCGGTATTGTGAGATGAAGCGGCCCGGACCGACATTACGCGTACGCTTACGCGAGACTGGTTTCACCGTTGCGAGCACTCGTTGCTTAAAGGTGACTGGCGGGTGTCTGTCTCTCTCACTTTAGTTGAACCGAGTGTGGCTACGCCCGGTCCTTGCGAAGGTTAAAACAGCACCAACTTGACAAACTATCGTTGTGGTTTTGATGCGTAGGTAAGAATGGTTCTTGCTAAGCCCGTAGCAGCCACGTAAAACTTGCAACAACAAAGTAGAGGACGTCTAACTTGTTTTTGCAGGGCATGTTGTGATGTGATATGGTCAAGACATGATGCTATATTTTATTGTATGAGATGATCATGTTTTGTAACCAAGTTATCGGCAACTGGCAGGAGCCATATGGTTGTCGCTTTATTATATGCAATGCAATCGCCATGTAATTGTTTTACTTTATCACTAAGGAGACTGAAGGAAATATGCCCTAGAGGCAATAATAAAGTTATTATTTATTTTCTTATATCATGATAAATGTTTATTATTCATGCTAGAATTGTATTAACCGGAAACATAATACATGTGTGAATACATAGACAAACAGAGTGTCACTAGTATGCCTCTACTTGACTAGCTCGTTGATCAAAGATGGTTATGTTTCCTAGCCATAGACATGAGTTGTCATTTGATTAACGGGATCACATCATTAGGAGAATGATGTGATTGACTTGACCCATTCCGTTAGCTTAGCACTCGATCGTTTAGTATGTTGCTATTGCTTTCTTCATAACTTATACATGTTCCTATGACTATGAGATTATGCAACTCCCGTTTACCGGAGGAACGCTTTGTGTGCTACCAAACGTCACAACGTAACTGGGTGATTATAAAGGTGCTCTACAGGTGTCTCCAAAGGTACTTGTTGGGTTGGCGTATTTCGAGATTAGGATTTGTCACTCCGATTGTCGGAGAGGTATCTCTGGGCCCACTTAGTAATACACATCACTATAAGCCTTGCAAGCATTGTGACTAATGAGTTAGTTGCGGGATGATGTATTATGGAACGAGTAAAGAGACTTGCCGGTAACGAGATTGAACTAGGTATCGAGATACCGACGATCGAATCTCGGGCAAGTAACATACTGATGACAAAGGGAACAAGGTATGTTGTTATGCGGTCTGACCGATAAAGATCTTCGTAGAATATGTGGGAACCAATATTAGCATCCATGTTCCGCTATTGGTTATTGACCGGAGAGGTGTCTCGGTCATGTCTACATAGTTCTCGAACCCGTAGGGTCCGCACGCTTAACGTTACGATGACAGTTATATTATGAGTTTATATGTTTTGATGTACCGAAGGTTGTTCAGAGTCCCGGATGTGATCACGGACATGACGAGGAGTCTCGAAATGGTCGAGACATAAAGATTGATATATTGGAAGCCTATGTTTGGACATCGGAAGTGTTACGGGTGAAATCGGGATTTTTCCGGAGTACTGGGAGGTTACCGGAACCCCCCGGTAACTTAATGGGCCTTAGTGGGCCTAGGTGGAAGAGAGGAGAGGAGGCCAGGGCAGGGCCGCGTGCCCCTTCCCCCCAGTCCGAATAGGACAAGGAGAGGGGGGCGGCGCCCCCCCTTCCTTCCTCCCCTCCACCTCTTCCCCCTTTCTCTCCTAGTCCAACATGGAAAAGGGGAGGAGTCCTACTCCCGGTAGGAGTAGGACTCCTCCTGGCGTGCCTCTCCTCTAGGCCGGCCGAACCCCCCCCTTTGCTCCTTTATATACGGGGGCAGGGGGCACCTCTATACACACAATTGATCATTGATCTCTTAGCCGTGTGCGGTGCCCCCCTCCACCATATTACACCTCGATAATATCATAGCGGTGCTTAGACGAAGCCCTGCGTTGGTAGAACATCAACATTGTCACCACGCCGTCGTGCTGACGAAACTCTCCCTCAACACTCGGCTGGATCGGAATTCGAGGGACGTCATCGAGCTAAACGTGTGCTGAACTCGGAGGTGCCGTGCGTTCGGTACTTGATCGGTCGGATCGTGAAGACGTACGACTACATCAACCGTGTTGTGTTAAACGCTTCCGCTATCGGTCTACGTGGGTACGTGGACAACACTCTCCCCTCTCGTTGCTATGCATCACCATGATCTTGCGTGTGCGTAGAATTTTTTTGAAATTACTACGTTCCCCAACAGAGAAGTGCTTGGCCGGTTGGGAGGGGAAGTACTCTAGCTTTCTTGGATTGTAGCAAAGTGAATGGGTAGCCGGCCAGCCGGCTGTTCTGACAGCCGGTAGGCGTGCTGGGAGGCAGGCTTGTGTTATATAGGTTCATTAGTCCTTAGCCGTTTTTCGTGTGGGCATCCTTTCCTGCCTTCGGCTCTTGCCAGTCGGTCAGTCGGTTCTTCGAGCTGTGACTTTCAACAAGAGAGGGCTCAGGTGCTGGCACACTACTTGTCTGACTGCAGGTAGAACTTTAATATAACTCAAGGCGGCAAGTCCCCGGGCCGACTGGTCGAACCCGGTGCCGGACAGAAAATCAAATGTAACAATACATTCATAGGTATGACACTCGTCATACATAGATAAAAGAGGGTAGTCCCCGAGTATACCTCGGGGGGCCCGTTGTCTTGTACTTAATACAAAAAGGTAGCATGGTACATACTGCCTTCAACTGTAAAGTCTTCTGAGGAGATTGGCGTTCCATGGTCGTTCCGACTCCTTGCCGGAATCATCTCTCTTGCGTGCCTTCGGCTTCTGTGCGTCGATCAGGTAGTAGGAGTCGTTGCCTAGGGCCTTGCTGACGACGAAGGGGCCTTCCCAAGGGGCCGATAGCTTGTGCTGGCCGGCTGTTCGCTGGATCAGCCGGAGCACAAGATCGCCTTCTTGGAAGGATCTTGGCTTGACCTTCCGGTTGTGGTAACGGCGCAAACCCTGCTGGTAGATAGCGGACCGGCTGAGTGCTAACAACCGGCCCTCTTCCAGCAGGTCGACGCCGTCTTCTCGCGCTTCCTGGGCCTCCACCTTCGTGTACATGGTGACTCGAGCCGAGTCGAACTCGATGTCAGTTGGGATGACAGCCTCGGCACCATATACAAGGAAGAAAGGAGTGAAGCCGGTTGACTTGTTCGGGGTAGTACGCAGACTCCAGAGGACAGCCGGGAGCTCATCGAGCCAGCAGCCAACCGAACGCTCCAGTGGTACGACCAGCCGGGGCTTGATGCCGGAGAGGATGAGGCCGTTTGCTCGCTCGACTTGGCCGTTTGACTGCGGGTGGGCAACGGATGCTAAGTCCAGTCGGATGCCCTGTGTCGCGCAGAAACGTGCCAGTGCTCCTTTGGAAAAATTCGTGCCATTGTCGGTGATGATGCTGTGTGGTATGCCATACCGGGTGGTGATATCTGCGATGAATGTCACGGCAGTCGGCCCGTTCAGCTTCTTGATTGGCTTCGCTTCAACCCACTTGGTGAATTTGTCCACGGCGACAAGCAGATGAGTCATGCCGCCGCGCGCCGTCTTGAATGGGCCCACCATGTCCAACCCCCAGACGGCAAAGGGCCAGGTGAGGGGGGTGGTCTTGAGTGCGGAAGCCGGCAGGTGTTGCTTGGAGCTGAACACTTGGCACCCTTTGCAGCATTTGACTAATTCCTTGGCGTCCTCCAAAGCAGTCGGCCAGAAGAAACCATGGCGGAAAGCTTTAGCGACAAGTGATCTTGAGGCCGCGTGGTGGCCGCATTCGCCTTGGTGGATATCCTTGAGGATTGCTATGCCCTTCTCTGGCTCGAAGCAGCGCTGGAAGACTCCAGTGACACTGCGCTTAACGAGTTCTCTGTTTATTATTGTGTATGCTCCGGCTCGGCGTTGAACTTGTCTTGCCGAGATCTCGTCAGTCGGTAGCTCTCTGTTTACCAAGAAGTTGAGGATGGGTTGGGCCCATGATGGAGCTATGACTTCTTCTATTGCCATACGGCTACTGTGACCCGGGTGGGTGGGTTGGGTGGTGAAGAGTTGGAGTCGGCCGCCGCCTGTTGTGTCGTTGCAGTCCCCGGGCCGACTGCTGCAGTCCCCGGGCTGGGTTCTGAAGTCCCCGAGCCGGGTGTGACTACGCAGTCCCCGGGCCGCCTGTCAAAGTCCCCGAGCCGGGTGCTGGGTTCCCCAAGTCGGATCCGACTGCATCAGGGGCAGGCGGTACGAAGATGGAGTCTGATTCTAGAGACGACTTGACAGACGGTTTGAGGAGGCGTTGGAGAGAGACGCCGGTTGGTATAGCTTGTCGGGTGGAGCCGATCCGTGCCAGGGCATCTGCTTGCTCATTGTCGGCCCGTGGCACGTGGAGGAGCTCGCATCCTTCAAAGTATCCGCAGATTTGCTGGACGAGGAATCGGTAGCTCGCCATGTTTGCGTCCTTGGCGTCCCAATCGCTGGATGATTGTTGGACTACTAGATCCGAGTCGCCATAGCACAGGATCCGGCGTATGCCGAACTCTTTGGCTAGCCGGAGCCCGTGTATGAGCGCCTCATACTCGGCCACATTGTTGGAGGCGGCAAAATGAATTTGCAGTGTGTATCTGAGTTTGTCGCCCTTGGGGGAGGTAAGGACGATGCCGGCTCCCAAGCCGGTGCGCATCTTGGACCCATCGAAGTGCATCCGCCAATGAGTGGAGTCGGGAGCCGGCGGTAGGTACTGGGTCTCGGCCCAGTCGACAAGGAAGTCGGCCAATGCTTGGGACTTGATGGTGGTGCGGGGCTAGTAGAAGATCGTGTAGGGAGCCAGCGCAATGGCCCACTTAGCCACCCGGCCGGATGCATCCCGGCTGCCTATGATCTCGGCAAGCGGGGCCGTGCATACGACCGTGATGGGATGCTCTTGAAAGTAGGGCTTCAGCTTCTAGGCAGCGAAGTATACTCCATAGCACATCTTCTGGTAGTGCGGGTAGTTTTGCTTCGAGGTGGACAGTACTTCGCTCAAATAATATACCGGCCTCTGGACTAACTGAGCTCGGCCTTCTTCTAGGCGTTGGACCACAATCACTGTGCTGACCACTCGGCTAATCGCGGCAATGTAAAGGAGCATGGGCTCTTTCTCAGTCGGCGCTGCCAGGACAGGCAGCGTGGTCAGCATCTTCTTCAACTCGTGGAAAGCTTGGTTTGCTTGGTCGTTCCACTCGAAGTGGGTGGACTTCTTCATGAGTCGGTACACGGGGAGAGCCTTCTCTCCTAGCCGGCTGATGAAGCGGTTTAGGGAGGCCAGGCTACCGGTAAACTTCTGAACGTCTCGCAGCTTGGTAGGAATCTCCATTCTCTCTATGGCCTTGATCTTCACTGGGTTGCACTCGATGCCGCGTTTGGAGACCAAAAAGCCTAGAAGCTGGCTGGCTGGCACTCCGAACACGCATTTCTCAGGGTTGAGCTTGATCTGAAACCGGCGCAAGTTGGCAAATGTTTCTCTGAGGTCTTCCAGCAGGGTGCCGCGCTTCTCCGTCTTCACCACAATATCGTCTACATAGACGTGGGAATTTCTGCCGAGTTGCTTGAGGAGGCATTTCTGCATGCAACGCTGAAAAGTGGCACCGGCATTTCTCAAGCCGAATGTCATAGTCAGGTAGCAGAAAGCTCCGAATGGTGTGATGAAGGCGGTGTTCAGGTGGTCGGCTGGATCCAACTTGATCTGGTGGTAGCCTGAGTAAGCATCCAAGAAACTCAACAGCTCGCATCCGGCTGTGGAGTCTATCACTTGATCGATTCGTGGTAAGGCAAACAGATCTTTGGGGCAGGCTTTGTTGAGGCTGGTGTAATCTATGCACATGCGCCATTTATTGTTTTTCTTCAACACCAGGACCGGGTTGGCAAGCCAATCTGGAAAAAACACCTCCATAATGAAGCCGGCTGCCAGGAGCCGGGCTATATCTTCTCCTACAATCCTTCTCTTCTCTTCCGACAGTCGGCGGAGGGGTTGCTTGACTGGTTTTGCGTCTGCTCAAACGTGTAGTTTGTGCTCGGTGAAATCCTTCGAAACACCTGGCATGTCCTTTGGGGACCATGCAAAGATGTCCCGATTCTCACGGAGGAAGTCGACGAGCTCGCCTTCCTATTTGCTGTCCAGGTTTGCCCCAATGACATCAAACCTCTCCGGGTTCTCCGGGTCCAGCGGTATCTTCTTGGTTTCCTTGGCTGGCTGGAAGGAGCCTTGAGCGTCATACTCCTTGGGATCGGGGGACAGGGCCGGCTGCTTGCCGTCCATGGCCACGACTCGGTCCAGCATCTTCTTTTCTTCAGCAATCACGAGGGACTCGGCTAGCGGGCTGCTGGCTGCAGCACACTCGGAAGATTTCTTGTAGTCTCCGGCTATGGTGATGATCCCCTTCGAACTCGGCATCTTCATCTTGAGGTAGGCGTAGTGGGGCACAACCATGAACTTGGCCAGGGCAGGTCGGCCAAGCAATGCGTGGTAAGGGCTCTCTAGATCCACCACTTCAAACCAGATCACCTCTCGGCGGAAGTGATTCTTGTCTCCGAAGAGAACATCCATCTTGATCTTGCCGATTGGGGAACAGGACAGGCCGGGTACGATACCATGGAACACAGTCCGGCTTGGCATGAGTTGCTTCGTCTTGAGGTTCAGCTTCTCCATGGTGTCACAGTACAATATGTTGATACTGCTCCCGCCGTCAATCAGCACACGGGAGAAACGGGCAGCTCGCCTTTCTGTCGCGAGGGTGGCGTCCAACACCAATGCATAGGAGCCAGGAGACGGCATCACCTCTGGGTGATCAGCCTGGCTCCAGCTGATGGGCTTCTCAGACCAATGCATGAACTCGGGGTTGTTGGAGGCGACCGCGTTGACTTCTTGGTGCTGTCGGCGCCGACTGCGCCTGTCTTCAATTTGGCTTGTGAAGACGACGTAGGCGGCGTGCTCGTCTGGGAACTCATCTTGAATGGCTCCGACTGCTGGGCGAACAGCCGGCTGCTGAGGGGCTGGAGGCGGCACCAGCCCCTCGCCCTTGGAGATCCGCGTGAGCCAATGGCACTTCCGGGTCGTGTGGTTGGACGGCTTCGCGCCGCTGTGGAACTTCCAAGCCGGCCTGCCGCCATTCTGCTGCTTGGGCGCGGGCCGCTCTTCAGGTCATTCGTCTTCGACTGTGGCTACTTGCCGACTGGTGGAAGGGGGCATAGAGGCCTTGCGCTTGTTGTCGCTCTGGTAAGGGCATCGGTTGGATTTACCAGCCGGCGTCTTGGGAGCCGGAGCGAGCACCTTTCCAGAGGCATCCACTTGAAGCTCGTTCTTCATTGAGGAGTCGGCCGTGGCGTACTTGTCTGCTATGATCAGCAGCTCGTCGAGGGTAGTCGGCTCGTCGCAGAGTAGTCGGTGCTTGAGGAGGGCGCCCTCTCGGCACCCGACGGTGAAGTACTCTATGGCTTGAACCTCGTGCACCCCCTCGCAGGAGTTGCGGAGCTCGCCCCAACGCGTGAGGTAGTCGCGAGTTGATTCGCTGGGCCCTTGGACGCACAAGGAGAGCTGGCGGGGCTTGGGAGGCCGCTTATACGTGCTGGTGAAGTTGCGGATGAAGACTTCTGTGAAGTCCAGCCAGCTGTTGATGCTGTAGGGCTTGAGGCTGTTCAGCCAAGTGCGTGCCGTGCCTTGAAGCATGAGCGGGACCTACTTCACGGCAACGCGCCTATTGCCGTTCGCTATGCTGACTGCAGTGGAGTAGTCGATCAACCAGTCTTCTGGCTTCACGGAGCCGTTGTATTTTGGCGTGTCTCTTGGGAGCGAGAACCCTTTGGGGCAGGGCTCGTCGCGGATGCGGGGGCCAAAGCAAGGCGGGCCGACATCATCTTCTTCTTCTAGTGCCAGGGATCGCGCTAGGCGGTTGATCCGGTGGCGGGCATCATTCTCACCGACTCCCTCGCGGTGGCTTAGCCGGCCGCCGAGAGTCGGATGCGTGACAGGCGGTGTTGTAGGATATTTCTCCCCACGAGGTGGGGGAGGAGGCGGATCGCCTCGTCGTTCCACAGCTCAGGGGCGGCCTTCTGCGTCGCGCTCGATGGTGAGCCGAGTCCGACTGCGGCTAGCAGCCGGCTCCTTGTCTTTTCTTGCGCGGGCGCCGTCTGCGGTCGGCGTCCGAGATGTCGCGCCGTGCTCTCGGCGTTGGGGAGGACTTTCAGCGCGGGCGCTGGCTTCATGCCGCTCTGCGGCTGTGTCGATCAGCTGCTGGATGCGTCTAGTCATGTAGGGAAGCTCATCGGCCCCCAGCCCGTTCAGCTCGTCTACGACCGACTGAGCGGCATGCAGGTTCTCGAGTGGCGTGGCGTAGACTGGGCGGTCTTCTCCCAGCATGCTGGCGATGGCTGCACCGCGCTTCTTGACGAAGCCGGCGCAGCTCGGCCCGCCAGGAGGCGGCGTATCGAAGGCGGCGCGGTCGACTTCGCGCTGGTGAGCCTCAGTGAGGGGTCTCATGGATGCTATCTTCTGGCCTTCCGCGACAAGGGCGAGGCGGCGTGCCTCCAGTGTCTCGGCGTCGGCGTCAGCCGGGATGGGGACGGACAAGTCGTGCAGCGCCGCTTCTAGGGCGTCGTGGGCGTTCTCGTCGGAGACGGCGCCGTGGCTGATGACCAACACCTCAGTGACAGCGCTGCTGCCACTGTTGGCTCGAGGGAGAGGGTCGTCGATGATCACCACGTTGGTCCGGGAAGGCATCAAGCGATGCCGTGTCGGAGTCGACCAGCATCGGGTCGGTGGAGCCGACCGACTCCAAGTCCACAGCAAGCTCGCTGGAGACGTGTAGCTGGTCGAGGAGGCTGACGAGGCGGCTCTCGGGGCAGTCTGTGCCCGTGTCGGACGCAGGCTCGTCGGAGATGCGAGCTTCGCCAAGAAGATCGGCGAGGCAGCTCGCTGCGCAGGCGTCGTCGATGCCTCTCAGCGCGTCGGGGCAAGCGCCATCGGGCGTGGCGGGCTGGCTACGCTCGCGGGGGAGGAAAAGGGTTCCTGTCCAGAACAGGTCTCCGGACGACGGTGCACCCGGCCCCACGGTGGGCGCCAAATGTCGGGTGGTAGGTGCGACATATGCCAACGGGTGGCTTATCATTGTGGGAGCCAGTAAGACATCGCCTGTGCCTGGAAGCGGGATAAGGCGAAGACATGCACGCCGGCGGATCTTACCCAGGTTCGGGGCTCTCCGTGGAGATAACACCCCTAATCCTGCTCTGCGGGGTCTCCGCATGATCAGTAGATCAATACACGTAGCTACAAGAGGCTCCTTGAGCAGTTTGGCTAGAGGAAGAAGAAGGGCAAGGCTAGCTCTCCTTTTCTCTCTATGTGGTGTCTAAAACTATCTGAGATCAACTCCTTTGCATGGGTGCCCTGGGGGGTTTATATAGGCCTACCCCCCAGGGGTACAATGGTAATCCGGCTAGATGCGGGTCCTGGCCGTCAGTGTCTGTATTCGCCGGCTTCTCCGCCGACTGCTGGGGCCCGCCGACTGGTGGGTCCCGCCGGCTGCCGGCCTCTCGGCCGACAGGCCGGCCCCACCGCCTGGGGGCCTTGTCGGTGGCTGATTACTGTAGCCTCGCCCCTGATGACACGGGCTTCGTCGAGGTAAGCATGGCTACAGTGCCGCCGCCTGGCGGGCTATCATTGTAGCCTTACCTCGTCTTGTCTCCTTAATGATGCACATACTTCGAGGGAGGGAGGTGGCCGGCTATTGGGAGCCGGCTACGCCCCAGGCCGACTGGGGAAGGCCTGGCCACCTTCGAGCATCTCTCTGGTTGAAGGGGCCCGCCGCCCACGGGCCGTACTGGCACCTGTCGTGGGTGGCGTCATGGTCAACATGGCAACAGTGCCGCGCCGGACGGGGGATGGCCGACCCATACGGCGCACTGTGGCCTCGCGTGCTCCAGGATTCGGGGGTGGCAGGCTGTACTGTAGCCACGCCCCGTCTCATCACCGTTATGTGGGTGCGGCCTTTGAGGGCGCAGTCTTGGTCGGCCTCTGGGAGTTAGCCTTCTTGTGGCCGGCTTCTGGGAGTCGGCCTTCTTGTGGCCGGCTTCTGGGAGTCGGCCTTATTGTGGCCAGCTTCTGGGAGTCGGCCTTCTTGTGGCCGGCTTCTGGGAGTCGGTCCACTTGGGGCCGGCTTCCTGGAGTCGGCCATCTTATGGTTATCTTCGAGAAGGTTTTTGAGGTCGGGTCGCCTTCCAGTAATCGGCCTATGAGATAGCTGACCAGGGAAAGGCGGCCCTGTGGTTTTGGATGCTTGAAGGCTCGATTGGCTTGATAATTTCTTGAAGTGCCAGGGGGAGTCGGTTAGGCTACCCGTGGTCATTTACTCCGACAATGTTGATGGAGATTGCCGTCTCCCGATGAGAGGAGCGTTGGTTATGATGATGGCGATGATTTCCCCCTCCCGGAGGGAAGTGTCCCGGCAGAACAGCTCTGCCGGAGCCCTAGATTGGTTCCGCCAAGGTTCCGCCTCGTGGAGGCGGAGTCTCGTCCCGAAAGCTTGCTTATGATTTTTCTTCGGGCGAAAGACTTCATATAGCAGAAGATGGCCACCGGAGGACCAACAGGGGGCCCACGAGGCAAGGGGCGCGCCCGGGGGGGGGGGGGTAGGGCGCGCCCCCCCCACCCTCGTGGACGGGTGGTGGCCCCCCTGACGTATTTCTTCCGCTCAGTATTTTTTATTATTTCCAAAAATAACTTTCGTGGAGTTTCAGGACTTTTCGAGTTGTGCAGAATAGGTCTCTAATATTTGCTCCTTTTCCAGCCCAGAATTCCAGCTGCCGGCATTCTCCCTCCTTATGTAAACCTTGTAAAATAAAAGAGAATAGGCATAAGTATTTTACATAATGTGTAATAACAGCCCATAATGCAATAAATTATGATATAAAATCATGATGCAAAATGTACGTATCACTGGCGCGGCCGGAGCGACGAGGGCAAAGGCCGACGTGTCGGGGTGGAGCACGTGGCCCGCCACCACGCCGGCCCCCGCGTCAACATGTGGAGCAGGAGGGTCAACGGCTGCCACCCTGGGCAGCGGGCGGATGACAGGTGGAGCCAGGACCGCCACCACGGGTGCATGCACCGCATCCAGGGAGTCCGAGGTGACTGCATGCAGGAGGGGAACGTGCATGCCTTCCGAGCCGGCCGAGTCGTCGTCAGAGACGACAAGCGGGTCACGTGCAGATCCAGGGGGAGGAAGGACAGCCGACAAGGCGGGGTCACTGCTAGCGCCGCTAGGAGAAGTATGGAGGGCACGTGCATCGGGAGAGAGGCGGCGGGCAACCGGCCTAGTCCCGCCGTAGGTGGGGTCCGCGCGCCAGCCCGCCCTGACAGCAGAGACCACCGGAGTGAAGTTTTCAGGTGAGAGCGGGCATGGTGAGCCGCGCTGGGAGAGAGGAGCAGAGTTGCCATCGGAGGAGTTGCCACCGAAGGGGTTGGCGCCATCGCCGTGGTGCCAGCGAGATACCTCGACAACCTTGGCTATTTTCATCTCGTTGATGGGTGGGAGCTGGATGACTAGGCCAGGTGGAGCCGGCTTGCCGGACTGGAGCAGGACGAGGGCACGGACCGAGGTGTAGTCGATGCCGTGAAGACAGAAGTCATCAACGGCACAGACGTCACCAAGGAACGCTAGTGCGAAGCGGATGCCGTCGTTGTGCTAGAGCTCATGTGGGAATTCTGACACCTCGATCTCGGCTAGGTCGGTGAAAATGGCAAGGCGTGTTCTACTGGCTCAATAGTAACCATGTTGCCCTCAAATTCTATGGGACTGTGGCAGATGACGTCGTTGCGTGCTGTGGGAGTGTGGAAAGTGATGCATTCTACCCCGCGCCAAGAGCCGCCCAAGATGAAGGCCGGGTTGCCGCAGGTGTGCTGGATAGCGTGGCAGATGAGAGGGGTGGGGTTGGGAACGGGGGTTTGCAGGTGTGCGAAAGCAAAGCGGCGGGGGCAATGGACAAGGCATGGCGGGGCGGCGACGAGCGGCATATCACCATAGGGCGGGAGCAGGCCAGCCACGCGTTCAGGGCGAGGTAGCTCTTCGTCCGGCTCGGAGTTCGAAACGTGGGATTCGGCCCTGGCAAACTGAGAGGCAGTGAAGATGTCGGAGAGGCGTGCTCTGAGGGCATGGGTGTCGAAAGGAGTGTTGTGGGAGAGGTGGTGGTGCGGGGTGGTGGGGGTTGGGGGAGGTGCAGATGTGCGTGGTGGTGAGGGAGGAGGCGGGGGAACACCGTCGGCGTCGATGGGGACGCCATGGAGGACGAATGGGGATGGGACGCGGACCGTAGGGAATGGCTCAGACAGGATGATGGGGACCTCTCCGATCATGAGGGTGCGGGGGACGCGGGCCGTGGCCGAGGAAGAGCTGCCGTGGTTCATCCTGCGACGACAGAAGGCGGGGTTAGGGTTTGAGGGAAAAGAATCGGGGAGAGGAGGAACGCAAGGCCAGATCCGGAGATACCTGCAGTCGCGGCTGCGGTGGCCGTTCCGCCAGCAGCGAGCGCAGCGGACGGGGTCACGGCAAGTCTCGACGGTGTGGTCGAGAGCGAGGCAGCGGAAGCAACGACGTTTTTTGAGCGAGGATTGTGGTGGATGAGGATGGCGATGGAGAGGGGAGAGGGGCCGGCGTGGTATATATATGGGGCGTAGCTGGGGGTGGCTATGGGCACGGGGGGAGGAGAGGAGTGCGTCTTGATAGGGGGTCGTCATGGCGCTGTTGGACCGTATGGGCGGCGTATCTTGTGGCAGAGAGGCGTGATCTGAAGCATGCAGCAGCGGTGGAGGCGACTTGGGGTCATGGCGTGGAGATCGAGCAGGCGGATTAGGCTGCAGCGCCGGTGTAGGAGCGATGATGATAGCTAGATGTTGGCTAG
Source organism: Triticum aestivum (assembly GCF_018294505.1). Lineage (NCBI taxonomy): Eukaryota > Viridiplantae > Streptophyta > Magnoliopsida > Poales > Poaceae > Triticum > Triticum aestivum. Next base: position 13,717,489 of record NC_057808.1, on the reverse strand, counting down.
GGGTAGGTTGAGGGGGCGGCGTGGGCGAGCGAGTGCAAGACCGTGCAATTCCATCGGTTCCCAATGCAGTATCCTGACACGGGGTGGCAACAGTGGCCAGGCGGGGGGAGACAGAGGGCGGCGCAACGCCGTCCGGATTAGATGTGGGTGGGGGCAGTGGGGGAGCCCGATTTGGCACAGACAGAGAGACAAAAGGGGGTGCCTGGGTTCTAGCGAGAGCGACGCACGCATGCATCTCCGCGCGTGGTGCGTACGGATCTTTGGGAGGATTTGGTCCACCTGACGCCGCTGCGCAGCCATCATTGTGCATGGGGTGGGCCCGCCGATCCTGCATGGGTGAGGGGACGTGCGGGTCGCTCGTGAGGGCGGCTGGGGTCGGGCCGTGCATGGGTGGGCAGGGAGGCACGGAGGGGCCCAAGACAGAGACGGAGCATGGTGGGAGCGGGGTATGAGAATAAGATTGATATAGTGCTAGGTGCCGGCCGCAGTGAGCAACCAGATCGTCAAGCTGGTCAAAGAGGAAGAGACGAAACCCGGAAAAGTCTAGCGACCCATATTTGAGAATTCGAACCTTTGCGAAGCTGGAGAAGATGCCAGTTTTGAAAATGAGGTCATGTACCTTGATTGCATGCAAATCTCGTTTGACCGAAAAACAGTGGTTTAGAGCTGACTCGACAAGCACTTCATTAGGGCTAACCGATATTGGCACGAAGGTGACCCAGAAACAGTGGGTGTGAGAGGTGTAGTGCATATGTGTTGGTGGCTGATTAGGGTGATTAGCATGCAACATACGATAAAAAAGCTAATACCAGGTCGAGCGTGTCTAACCTTGGGTAGATCAAGGGCTGTTGACGGTGGTGGCAGAGAAGCAGAGATGTTCGTCGTCGGGAGGGAAGCCATGGCTCCATGCACGGGGGGCTCGGCCTTTCCAGCGGGCGAGCGTGCGGGGGGTAGGCGGACGAGGGAAGCGGATCAACATGCCTCTTTTGTGGAAATCGCCCATGGCAGCGACGAGGTTGGCAACTACGGGGTTGGCAACGGTGAAAGAGAAGCAAGAGTCTCCCTCGTCGGTGACGTTGAAGTGGGAGAAGCAGCCACCGAAGAGGCGGGCGAGGATGAGGGCCATGGAATGAGTGTATAGGGTAAACGGGAATTGGATGACGCGAGCATACATGCGGCATCCATGGCGGTTGGGGCATGGGTCGATGGTGACAGTCGACCGGAGTTGCGTGGAGACCACACCTTCAAAATGAAGGCAGAGGTCTTCTGGAATTTGCAGCAGGGTGGCGAGCGACATGCATGAAGCGGGCGCGGCAGGCGTGGGTGGAAGCAGAGGTAGTGAGCGAGCGAAGGAGAAGGCGTAGTTATGATGGCGGATTGGTTTTTGGTCTAGGATGATCTCTCCGACTCGCGGAGTAGCCACATGGAAGCGGAAGAACAGGGGGAGCACTGAGCGACGAAGAAGTCGGCGGCGCAGCCACCAAGGGCAGCTTGGAGCAGAGCGGCTACCGTGATGGCGTCAAGGTGGCGGTTGGAGAACTCGAAGATGAGGTAGAGGGGCGACGGAAGGTGCAGCGCCGGCGTGGTGACTGCAAGACGGCAGTAGTAACTGCAGTCATCCTCGAATTCCAGCCCCATGGCGTTGCCGCAGCCCAGGAAGCATCGGAGAGCCACCTGCCCGGCTTTGACGTAGGGGGGGTCAAAGAAAGGTGATGGTGGTGGCGCAACGGAGGGGCGCAGAGCATCCGGGGGGCTGGTGGTGAGCGTATGGTCATGGGGAGAGCTTGCGGCGACCGGAGTTGGGCTGGGGGCGGTGTGGTGGAGAACCGGAGTTGGGAGGGGGGAGGAGAGGAGAGGAGAGCCATCCTCCGCGAGCAAATTTGGTCGACGTATCTAGACGTATTTTAGTACTAGATACACCCATTTTAGCAACAGCTAATTTGGATCGAAGGGAGTAACTACTAGAACATGATCCACTTGCATTAGTACAGTTATTATCCTTGCGTGTTCTGTGTCATGTCTGTCCTCGCAGAAGTTTCCATTTTCCATGACAGAAATAACCTGATGATTCTTCACAAGAAAATTAAGAATCAGAAGGCTCTCGTTGCTTTGGGTCGGGAGAACCTGATTTACTGATTCCAGCCATACAATCTTGATCAAGGTTGGCAGAATCGCGATTTTGTGGTACGATTCTACGATTTTACGATCCAAGCTAATCCCTTTGATTGTACAATTTTAGCTCATAGAATCTACGTTTCTACGATCTTGATAGTGAAGATTCAACGATTTGCGATCCTAACATTGAAGTTCCGATCCGATTCAGAATCACGATTCTGACAACCTTGATCTTGATCTTGTTTGGTACTGTAGCTTCGATCAAAGAGAATAGCTCTGCTCTGCTACTGTTGCTCACAAGTCACAAGTCAGTCGTGGAATTTTAGTTTAGTTGAGCCACTCGTGCTGATCGATGTCAGGATGCTATCAACCCCCAAGGTTTACAAACAAGTTCAATCGAGTGTAAGAAACTTTGTTAGAATCTCACCCGCAAAATAAAAATAAAAATTGTTAGAATCGGTGAAGTAATGCAGAGGCATAATTTTTATGCTAGTTAAAACTGAACACGGTTTGTTGTACTTCTCACATAAGTCTTCACTCTTGTAAATTCAAAGCTTAGTTTGATCCCAGAAGACATGAGCTGTACATTAGTAGAATGTATGACACGCCATTGAAGAAGCAGCCAACTCGTGATTTATTACTAAGAGAATAATTGCTCCCAAGCCTCTACTTTAACCATATGTACTCTAAATTTGTATATACATATACTGTTATGTCACTGCCTTGTAACTATACAGTTACAGCCAATTTCAGACTTTCAGTATGCGCACATGTATAGATACTGGAATATGCCTTGGTCACCAAATACTAAAACACATTTAGCACTTGAACATCAACTGAGCTGCATAACGCTACATCAGCAGGTGAAATTGCTTTCCTCTGATCATCATGCATAAGGCCAAGATCGTCCATGCTTAAGCCCAAGAAGATGAAAAGAAAAAAAAAACCATTTTTCATCTTTTTGCGTCATGTAATGTAGGAACTGTGCTTAAATTTAAATTTCATTACGCCATTTTTTAACCTCTAAGACTCTGGTCGAAAAGGATCTGACGGGCATGGAGGTGAACACTTAAGCGAGAGTATGTAAAAAAATCAACACAAACACGCACCACCCATTGCCATCTGGACGAATAGGAGAGGCTGCAGATCAAACGAGTCGAGTGCTTAACTGATCCAGGAGAGCTAGACTACAGAGGGAAACCTCGCTGAAGGGTGCCGCAAGTTGGGCCGGCCAAGGCGCGTGGGAAACAAAAGACTCCTTTTCTGTTTTGTTTTCTTTCACTCTTTTCCTTTTCGTTTTTACTTTCTCTTTTACTTTTGTTTATACTTCCAAATATTGTAAAAAAATATATTACAAAAATAACTCTAAATAAAATATTTGAAAAATGTTGACAAGTCATTTAAAAAATGTTACATGCGTATAGAGAAAATGTTTGTCACGTATGCGAAAAATGTAAACAAAAAAATAAAATGTGTATCAATCAAATTGATCATGTATTTGAATTTTTTTAATCAATCATTTGCGAAATATGTTGAACAACCATTTGGAAAATGTTAAATGTGTATATAAAAAATGTTGACCATTCATTCTAAAACAATTAGGAAACAAATTTGATCATGTATATAAAAATGTTAATGAAGAATTTTAAAAAATATTGAACAAGTATTTGAAAAATGTTAAATGTGTATAGAAAAAATGTTGACCATGTATTAAAAAATCTTGAAAACTTAGATCATGTATATAGAAAATTTAATCATGCATTCAAAAAAAATGTTGAATGTGTATTTGAAAAATGTGAAATGTTTTGAGAAAAAAATGTTGACCATGTGTTATTTTTTTAGTATTGCATTTAGAAAATGTTAATCAATCATTTGAAAATATTAAAATGTAATAGGAGAAATGTTGACCATGTATAATAAAATGTTAATATTGTTTTTGAAAAATGTTAATCAAACATTTGAAAAAGTTTAAAAGTGTGTATAGGAAAAACTATTGACCATATATTTAAAAAGTGTTAATCTTGTATTTGGAAAATGGTAATCAAGCATTTGAAAAATGTAAAAAATGTCTATAGAAAGAAATGTTGACTACGTGTTAAAAAATGTTAAATTTGTATTGAGAAATGTTAATCGTGTATGAAAATAATGTTGTATACATATACAAAAAATGTATAATGAAAACCAATAAAAAAAAGAAAACCAAAAAAATTAAAACAAAAAATAAACAAATAAAACAATTTAAAAATTAAATGAAAAACAAAACCGAAGAAACAAATGCAAAAAGAATGTAAAAAAAGAAGATAATAAAAAAGAAATGAAATGAAAGAAAACGAAAAAAGCATTGAAAATGAAGAAAGGCACAAAAAAAGAAGAAAAGAAGAAGAAATATGTGTAAAAACCAGCTCTTTTTCTTCTAGTAGGTTGCGCCCTAAGTATTGTACACGAAGTCCATGTCAGTGCAGGTTCTAACAGTGCCTTGAAGCAAACAGAAGATCGCTCGATTGATCCCTCGCGCACACCCATTTTTGACTCAATTTTTTTCCGTAAATGTGCGCTAGTGGGCTGGCCTGATACTGTAGCACTCAATGCGAGAGGTCCTTCCGGCTCGTTTAATGCGAGATATAGCACTCGCGGATGTAAGAAAGCCCCCATCTTGTAGAATAGGCCAGTCCCCCCACCAAAAAAACTAGAAATTGTTCTGAAAATAATAGAAAATAAATGCTATAGTACAAAACCTATAAGGATACTGCAAATTTCCCCTGAAACAAAAAGCAATTATTAGAAGCTTTGAAGTTGTTAAAACAAAACAAGAGCCACAAATAATCAATCTTGAAAATAATAAAGAAAATTGTGCGGCGAAAACCTTAAGCCACATGAAATTGCCGCCAAAATTTTCACTTCACGACTCTCACTCATATTCCACCCCCTCTCCCTCTCTCCTATTTTTGCCAAATGCCAAATATTAACCACGTCTAGCCTTACAAGAAAACCTGTGGTGGTTTATGTTTTACAAATGGGCTAAAGGGGAATCCGTCACATCGCCTTCGACTTGCACAAGCCAATGGTTTGTCGTGAGCCTAGCTCAATTCCGCACCTGCTCCACATCACCAAAGCAAGGGACTCGCTGTAACTACGACTGGGAAGTCATAAAAATGTTGCCAGAAGTTGATAGGGACGACAATCCGAAACACCATATGTCGATATGGAGAAGAAGATGAGGCCGAACGAGGAAACCCAACTCCATTTCCACGCCGAAAGCGTCAATGAAGGATCTTAACAAAGGGACCACTGACATCACCACGTGATGCAGACGCATCCGGGTCGACACATCTACCACACAAACCGACAGATCGAAACGGGGAACCAAACCCTCACGCAACCTTGGGCCATGCCCACACCGACACCACTACGACCGGGATGGGATGGGTCCTAGGTACCTATACCATTGTGTTGTCGCCTGTACCACCCGGGCGAACACGCCAAAACCTAACAAACTAGACCAAGACTCTCCATGAGCGCTAAGATCCATGATGTCCCTAGCCTCATGGGTCAAAACCATAACCAAAAAACATAGGAGACTGATGGAATCAGCCCATAAAGCTTTGTGACAATTAGGGTTGTCTCAAACCGTCAAATAATTTGGATTTTGCTCACAAATCCTCTCTCCCTTCTCCAACCTTTTCGTCCTTCTTCAGTTGTTTTTGCGAGGACGTGAGGCATATGTCTTTTCCGTGATCGTTGGCGATTCTTAGGTTATTACAAGACACTCCGAGCCCCCGGTGAGGAAAATATTGAAGTCCATCGAGCGTATTCTTTAATATACAAGGGTAGATTGTTTAGGACAAAGTCTACATTCTAAGAGTATACTTTATGTATTTGCACTTTCATCCTTGACATGTACTCCATCCGTTTCTAAATACAAGTCTTTTTAGAGATTTCCCTAGGGAGTACATACGGATTATATATAGGCATATTTTAGAGTGTAGATTCACTCATTTTGCTTCGTATGTAGTTCATATTGGAATCCCTAAAATGACTTATATTTATGAACGAAGGGAGTACAAAACTGATGATGTTGTTCTCAACGAAATATTTGCAAAGATAGGAAGGATGATACGCCATGATCTTGATCAAACTGGATCCTCGCGTTATTGAAATGTGTGAGTAGTACAGCTAAGTACGATCATTTTCAATACGGGAAAAGGAAAAAAAAAGACACGCTAGAAGTCACAGGAACCAATCACTGCAATTGGCAATGGTGTTTGATCTCCGTATCTACAAGGAAACGATTAACCAGAAAATGCCACCTGTTTTATACTATTTCTCACGCCAAGAGACTACCAGGAGAGATATCATTATCGTTTCTTGTTCCGCGCCTTTATAATTTGCCCCATAGCAAATCTTGAGGTAATACCAAGGTTTTGGTTACCGGTCGAAATTTCAAGATTTCCCATGGTTACCGCGTATTTCCGTACCCCTCGGTAAATCGCCATACCGAGCAAAAAATACCAGTTTTTTGAATTTTTTGAATTTAAACACTCAATTTACAGTAAAGTACGTAGGATCTAATTAATACCATGAGAGTTGGTTCTGGCATGTTGGTAGCAACCTAGTTCCTGTTTTGAGAGGTCTCTGGTTCGAATATTCGTTCATTCACTTATTTGAATTCAAAATTCAACTATAAAATTCGCTCGAAATATTTTCGGTATTTCTCGGTAACCGTGGTAACCACATTTATCCGTCCCCCTCGATAAAATTGCCTCATTCGGTAACCAAAACCTTGGGTAATACTAATGTATTACTACGTGCCAACCTCAAGATCTCGGAGCAAATCAGCGAATTTAGCAGATAACAATCTTAAACCTTAGAGGAACATTGAGTTTCCAAATGAAATTCCTGCAAAAAATAGCATTTTCATTAACCATGTCCGAGTACATAGATTTGACCGGAAAGACTTGCAAGGTGTGCAGATTCCGTCGGAACACAACCGGTTGTTGTGAGTAAATCACTAAAGAGCCTCTTTGATTCGCATGAATTTCAAAAGTCCATCGAACAGGAAAAGTACAAAATTGTAGTGGCATGTCTACTTAAATCTAATGTAAAAATATAAAATTGGGAGGACTCCTGTCTACCAAAGAGTGTTTGATGGCACAGAAAAACAAAAGAATTGTAAAAAGAAGTGGAGTTGATGCTATGTTTCATATGAAATGTAGTACAAATGATTCATCAGAAAAAAAATCTATAAGATCCAACCCTACGAATCAAGCAATCAACATAGAAAAAATTCCTAAGGATTCTAATTCTCAAAAGAATCCAATGAAATTCTTTTCAATCAAAGAAGCCCTGATATTTCCTCGAAGAATACTATTTGTACAAGATGGGATACTGATCAAACAGAGGATCATGACCTAAACAGGAGTCCTCCCAAAGACAGATACCCATCACCCAGGATGTATAGAAGTACTCATTGGCGTTTGTGAGTACCCTCACTAAACTGGAGGCTTAGGGCATGTCCAACGCCAACCATCAAACGGTCCGCAACCGTTTGGACTATGTGATTTGGACGTGTTTTGCCATCCAACATGGGCCTGTATCCGGTCCGTTCTGCCCACCAAAAACCTCACCTGCCTCCTTTTCGTCCGATGCACATGCCGCTTCCCGCGTCGCATCAATGCTGCCGTAGAGCATGCACCGGCTGGCATTGATGCCGTGTGATGTGCCCAGACGGGAGGGCGGCACTGACCGACGTGACCTCTCGGGAGCCGCCACTTCAATGCGGATGCAGCTTCCCGAGGAACCAACTCCGCCCGCTATGCCGTATTGAAGTGGTTGACTGTCCGTTCGCATGGCCTGGCCGAGGCTATGTACGCCGTGCTCCGGTGCCGTCCAAATCGTACTCCACACGTCCTTGTCCTCACCTCCCCTCTTCCTCCACAACTCCGGCGATGGGCAAACCGTGGGCCTCAGTGGCGGCAGGCGATGGCTCCAGAACGGGCTCCGGAGGTTCGTGGCGACGTCGCCCACGAGCTCCAGGGCCGTCGTCCTCATCTGCGGGCGGTTCCTCGGTGAAGGCGGAGATCGTCATCTCCTCTGGCGACGAGGAGGACCAACTGCCGCAGCAGCGGGTGGTGACATCATAGGGCACAGGCTATGACGTGACTAACAAGGAGTACGAGTAGCAGATGGAGTTCATGCTCCGCCGCTCCGTCCTCCCCATCAATGGCCCGACGGCGCCACCAGAGATGCTCCTTCGTGTCAAGCCCGATCCCGCGTACCCTCCCCGTTGTCCCTCGCGCAACCATGACGTCCAAATCGTACGCCGTGTCAAGGAGAAGCGGATCTCGCCGCCGCCATGGCGCGTGAAGGAGGAGTGATGCTCACTACAAAAAAAAGACACATCCGTGACATTTTGGGCCGAACGAAAATCTTTTCTGTCATACTTATGACACTTCTATGACGATAATTGTGACAAAACCCGGTATCATCATAGATGTGGTGGGGTCCTACTTCTATGACAAAAAATCATGACAGAGAATGGGCTTTTCGTCCTGGGCGGGCCGGAGACGCAGCTGCATGACATTCTTTGGGCCGTCCATGACGGAAAAAACCGTGGTAGAAGCGAGGGCGCGGAAAATATCGGGGAGTCCCCGGTTACGGTGGGTGGTCGGGGGCCGAGTGATGCGCGTTTCTCCCGTACGTACGCGCGTGTGTGCGAGGCGTTGGGCTCTAACTGAACCCGAGCGATTGCACTGCAGGCTACGCGTTACTGAACCCGAGCGATCAATCGATGTCTGATAACTGAACCCGATCGAGCGATTCCTTCGCTACTGCTGCGAACTGAAGCCGATCGATGCTGCCTCTGGATGAACAGTGAGCGTTGCTGGGGGGGGGGGGTTTGGATGAACAGTTTCCGGTGGGGGTGGATGAACAGGACCCCGTGGCGTTGCCTCTGGATGAACAGTGAGCGTTGCCGGGGGGTTTGGATGAACAGTTCCCGGTGGGGGTGGATGAACAGGACCCCGATCGTTCGAGCCGGTTGGGGCTGGATGAACAGGACCCCGTGGAGGGCAGGATGACAGGACTACCCCGTGGAGGGCAGGATGAACAGTAGATGGTGGAGGGCTGGATGAACAGTAGCCCGTGGAGGGGTGGTTGAACAGGAGCCCGTGGAGAGGACTGGTTGAAGAGTAGCCGGTGGTGTAGCGCGCGATGGAGGCTGGATGAACAGGAGCCCGTGGATGAACAGTCGCAGGTGGAGGCTGGAGGAGGTTGACGGTGGATGAATAGTAGCCCGTGGAGGCTGGAGGGGGTCGACGGTGGTTGAACCGTATCCCGTGGAGTCCCATTTTGCGGTACGCCACACCCCTCTCGATGAACAGGACCCCCGTTTCGACCGTAGCGCTCCAACACAAGTCCGTTTCCTCCGTTTTGCGGTACGCCACACCCCTCCCGATCAACAGGACCCTCGTTTCGACCGTAGGAGGTCCGTTTCCTCCGTTTTGCGGTACGCCAGACCCCTCCCGATGAACAGGATCCCGTTTCGAACGTGGCCGGTCGAACACAAGACGGTTTCCTCCGTTCTGTGGTACGCCAGGCCTCGTTTCCATCGGCTGTTCCGTCCAAGCCCTCCCGATGAACACGACGACGCATTCCGTTCCAACCCAGCCGGTTGGCTCCCCATGAACACGACGATGACGCTGTTTCTCTATTCCGACCCAGCCATGTACACGAGCCCTGGCCGTACGTATGCGCGAGTAGGCGTTCAAGACCCTGCTCGTATGTACGTATGTGGCCGTATTTTCTTTCTTGCACACTGGCCGCTGTATGTACGTGTACATGCTACGTGCGCGCCTCTACATCGACCAGTATGTACGTACACGTTCGCGACCAGAATGACAACGCTACGTATGCTTCGACCAGGTGGGTCCCGACTGTCAGGCACTTCCTTGCCTGCGAAGATGTAGCTGGTGGGTCCCAACAGTCGGGGGGCAAATGGTTTTTTTGCCCGGACGCACTTCCTTGCGTGCGAAGATGTAGCTGGTGGGTCCCAGCAGTCAGGGGGAAACTTTTTTTCGCGAAATACGGTGGCCCGTCCGGTGGGTCCCCGCTGTCAGGTGGAGGAATAATTATTTTGCGCGTAATAAGGAGTCACTTCCTTCCTGCGGCCGTGGACCCAGCTGTCAGCCTCTCCACGTACAGTCCACGTCCGATGGAAGCCGTTCCTTGACCACGCCACGCCGAGAGCACCAGGGCGGTGGACGACGGCGAGGCCTAGGAAGGGGACGACGCGGAGCCAGGGAAGACGCGGCAGTGGATGCCCACGCGTAGAGGAGTACGAGGGTTCACTGGTTCGCTGCGGTGTGAGGCTGCCGTCACCGCAGAATAACAGGGGGTGTGGGTGAGTAGAGGGATGGCCTGGCCAGCGGTGGGAATAGTAGGGGGCGGTGAGGCCTCCGTGTTGGAGATTGTTGCAGAAATTAAAAAAAATTCTACGCATCACCAAGATCCATCTATGGAGTTTACTAGCAACGAGAAGGAAGGAGTGCATCTACATACCCTTGTAGATCGCGAGCGGAAGCGTTCAAGTGAACGGGGTTGATGGAGTCGTACTCGTCGTGATCCAAATCACCGATGACCGAGTGCCGAATGGACGGCACCTCCGCGTTCAACACACGTACGGAGCAGCGACGTCTCCTCCTTCTTGATCCAGCAAGGGGGAAGGAGAGGTTGATGGAGATCCAGCAGCACGACGGCGTGGTGGTGGAAGTAGCGGGGATCCCGGCAGGGCTTCGCCAAGCGCAAGCAGGAGGGAGAAGTGTCACGGGAGGGAGAGGGAGGCGCCAGGGGCTAGGGTACTGCTGCCCTCCCTCCCCCCACTATATATAGGGGTCCTGGGGGGGGGGGCGCCGGCCCCCTGGAGATCCCATCTGAGGGGGGGGGGGGCAAGGGGGTGGCTTGCCCCCCAAGCCAAGTGGGGCGCCCCCACCCCCAGGGTTTCCAACCCTAGGCGCAGGGGAGGCCCAAGGGGGGCGCACGAGCCCACCAGTGGCTGGTTCTCCTCCCCACTTCAGCCCATGGGGCCCTCCGGGACAGGTGGCCCCACCCGGTGGACCGCCGAGACCCTTCCGGTGGTCCCGCTACAATACCGATAACCCCCGAAACTTTCCCGGTGGCCGAAACTGGACTTCCTATATATAATTCTTCACCTCCGGACCATTCCGGAACTCCTCGTGACGTCCGGGATCTCATCCGGGGCTCCGAACAACTTTCGGGTTTCCGCATACTAATATCTCTACAACCCTAGCATCACCGAACCTTAAGTGTGTAGACCCTACGGGTTCGGGGAGACATGCAGACATGACCGAGATGACTCTCCGGTCAATAACCAACAGCGGGATCTGGATACCCATGTTGGCTCCCACATGTTCCACGATGATCTCATCGGATGAACCACGATGTCGAGGATTCAATCAATCCCGTATACAATTCCCTTTGTCAATCGGTACGTTACTTGCCCGAGATTCGATCGTCGGTATCCCAATACCTCGTTCAATCTCGTTACCGGCAAGTCACTTTACTCGTACCGTAATGCATGATCCCGTTACCAACCACTTGGTCACTTTGAGCTCATTATGATGATGCATTACCGAGTGGGCCCAGAGATACCTCTCCGTCATACGGAGTGACAAATCCCAGTCTCGATCCGTGTCAACCCAACATACACTTTCAGAGATACCTGTAGTGTACCTTTATAGTCACCCAGTTACGTTGTGACGTTTGGTACACCCAAAGCACTCCTACGGCATCCGGGAGTTACACGATCTCATGGTCTAAGGAAAAGATACTTGACATTGGAAAAGCTCTAGCAAACGAACTACACGATCTTTGCGCTATGCTTAGGATTGGGTCTTGTCCATCACATCATTCTCCTAATGATGTGATCCCGTTATCAATGACATCCAATGTCCATAGTCAGGAAATGATGACTATCTGTTGATCAACGAGCTAGTCAACTAGAGGCTCACTAGGGACATGTTGTGGTCTATGTATTCACACATGTATTACGATTTCCGGAGAACACAATTATAGCATGAACAATAGACAATTATCATGAACAAGGAAATATAATAATAACCATTTTATTATTGCCTCTAGGGCATATTTCCAACAGTCTCCCACTTGCACTAGAGTCAATAATCTAGTTATATTGTGATGAATCGAACACCCATAGAGTTCTGGTGTTGATCATGTTTTGCTCTAGGGAGAGGTTTAGTCAACGGATCTGCTACATTCAGGTCCGTATGTACTTTACAAATATCTATGTCTCCATTTTGAACACTTTCACGAATGGAGTTGAAGCGACGCTTGATATGTCTGGTCTTCCTGTGAAACCTGGGCTCCTTGGCAAGGGCAATAGCTCCAGTGTTGTCACAGAAGAGAGTCATCGGGCCCGACGCATTGGGAATCACCCCTAGGTCAGTAATGAACCCCTTCATCCAGATTGCTTCTTGCGCTGCCTCTGAGGCCGCCATGTACTCCGCTTCACAAGTAGATCCCGCCATGACGCTTTGCTTGCAACTGCACCAGCTTACTGCCCCTCCATTCAAAATATACACGTATCCGGTTTGTGACTTAGAGTCATCCAGATCTGTGTCGAAGCTAGCGTCGACGTAACCCTTTACGACGAGCTCTTCGTCACCTCCATATACGAGAAACATATCCTTAGTCCTTTTCAGGTACTTTAGGATATTCTTGACCGCTGTCCAGTGTTCCATGCCGGGATTACTTTGGTACCTTCCTACCAAACTTACGGCAAGGTTTACAACAGGTCTGGTACACAACATGGCATACATAATAGACCCTATGACCGAGGCATAGGGGATGACACTCATCTTTTCTCTATCTTCTGCCATGGTCGGGCATTAAGCCGTGCTCAATTGCACACCTTGCAATACAGGCAAGAACCCCTTCTTGGACTGATCCATATTGAACTTCTTCAATATCTTGTCAAGGTACGTACTCTGTGAAAGACCAATGAGGCGTCTTGATCTATCTCTATAGATCTTGATGCCTAATATATAAGCAGCTTCTCCAAGGTCCTTCATTGAAAAACACTTATTCAAGTAGGCCTTTATACTTTCCAAGAATTCTATATCATTTCCCATCAATAGTATGTCATCCACATATAATAAGAGAAATGCTACAGAGCTCCCACTCACTTTATTGTAAACACAGGCTTCTCCATAAGTCTGTGTAAACCCAAACGCTTTGATCATCTCATCAAATCGAATGTTCCAACTCCGAGATGCTTGCACCAGCCCATAGATGGAGCGCTGGAGCTTGCATACCTTGTTAGCATTCTTAGGATCGACAAAACCTTCCGGCTGCATCATATACAATTCTTCCTTAAAGAAAGCCGTTAAGGAATGCCGTTTTGACGTCCATTTGCCATACCTCATAATCATAGAATGCGGCAATTGCTAACATGATTCGGACGGACTTCAGCTTCGCTACGGGTGAGAAACTCTCATCGTAGTCAACCCCTTGAACTTGTCGATAACCCTTAGCGACAAGTCGAGCCTTATAGATGGTCACGTTACCATCCGCGTTTTTTTTCTTCTTAAAGATCCATTTATTTTCTATGGCTCGCCGATCATCGGGCAAGTCAGTCAAAGTCCATACTTCATTTTCATACATGGATCCTATCTCGGATTGCATGGCTTCAAGCCATTTGTTGGAATCCGGGCCCGCCATCGCTTCTTCATAGTTCGAAGGTTCACTGTTGTCTAACAACATGATTTCCAGGACAGGGTTGCCGTACCACTCTGGTGCGGAACGTGTCCTTGTGGACCTACGAAGTTCAGCAGTAACTTGATCCGAAGCTTCATGATCATCATCATTAACTTCCTCCCCAGTCGGTGTAGGCACCACAGGAACATCTTCCCGCGCTGCGCTACTTTCCAGTTTGGAAGGGGTGACTATCACCTCATCAAGTTCCACTTTCCTCCCACTCACTTCTTTCGAGAGAAACTCTTTCTCCAGAAAGGACCCGTTCTTGGCAACAAAGATTTTGCCTTCGGATCTGAGGTAGAAGGTATACCCAATGGTTTCCTTAGGGTATCCTATGAAGACGCATTTTTCCGACTTGGGTTCAAGCTTTTCAGGTTGAAGTTTCTTGACATAACCATCGCATCCCCAAACTTTTAGAAACGACAGCTTAGGTTTCTTCCCAAACCATAATTCATACGGTGTCATCTCAATGGATTTTGACGGAGCCCTATTTAAAGTGAATGCGGCAGTCTCTAAATCATAGCCCCAAAATGAGAGCGGTAGATCGGTAAGAGACATCATAGATCGCACCATATCCAATAGAGTGCGATTACGACGTTCGGACACACCATTTCGCTGAGGTGTTCCAGGCGGCGTGAGTTGTGAAACGATTCCACATTTCCTTAAGTGCGTACCAAATTCGTGACTTAAATATTCTCCCCCATGATCTGATCGTAAGAACTTTATTTTCCTGTCACGTTGATTCTCAACCTCACTCTGAAATTCCTTGAACTTTTCAAAGGTTTCAGACTTGTGTTTCATTAGGTAGACATACCCATATCTACTTAAGTCATCAGTGAGAGTGAGAACATAACGATAGTCACCACGAGCCTCAACACTCATTGGACCGCACACATCAGTATGTATGATTTCCAATAAGTTGGTTGCTCGCTCCATTGTTCTGGAGAACGGAGTCTTGGTCATCTTACCCATGAGGCATGGTTCGCACGTGTCAAATGATTCGTAATCAAGAGACTCCAAAAGTCCATCTGCATGGAGCTTCTTCATGCGTTTGACACCAATGTGACCAAGGCGGCAGTGCCACAAGTATGTGGGACTATTGTTATCAACCTTACATCTTTTGGTATTCACACTATGAATATGTGTAACACTACGTTCGAGATTCATTAAGAATAAACCATTAACCAGCGGGGCATGACCATAAAACATATCTCTCATATAAATAGAACAACCATTATTCTCGGATTTAAATGAGTAGCCATCTCGAATTAAACGAGATCCTGATACAATGTTCATGCTCAAAGCTGGCATTAAATAACAATTATTGAGGTTTAAAACTAATCCCGTAGGTAAATGTAGAGGTAGCGTGCCGACGACGATCACATCGACCTTGGAACCATTCCCGACGCGCATCGTCACCTCGTCCTTTGCCAGTCTCCGTTTATTCCGCAGCTCCTGCTTTGAGTTACAAATATGAGCAACCGCACCGGTATCAAATACCCAGGAGCTACTACGAGTGCTGGTAAGGTACACATCAATAACATGTATATCACATATACCTTTGGTGTTGCCGGCCTTCTTGTCCGCTAAGTACTTGGGGCAGTTCCGCTTCCAGTGACCACTTCCCTTGCAATAAAAGCACTCAGTCTCAGGCTTGGGTCCATTCTTTGGCTTCTTCCCGGCAACTGGCTTACCGGGCGCGGCAACTCCCTTGCCGTCCTTCTTGAAGTTCTTCTTACCCTTGCCTTTCTTGAACTTAGTGGTTTTATTCACCATCAACACTTGATGTTCCTTTTTGATCTCCACCTCCGCTGATTTCAGCATTGAATATACCTCGGGAATGGTCTTTTCCATCCCCTGCATATTGAAGTTCATCACAAAGCTCTTGTAGCTCGGTGGAAGCGACTGAAGGATTCTGTCAATGACCGCGTCATCCGGGAGATTAACTCGCAGCTGAGTCAAGCGGTTGTGTAACCCAGACATTTTGAGTATGTGCTCGCTGACAGAACTATTTTCCTCCATCTTACAACTGAAGAACTTGTCGGAGACTTCATATCTCTCGACCCGGGCATGAGCTTGGAAAACCATTTTCAGCTCTTCGAACATCTCATATGCTCCGTGTTGCTCAAAACGCTTTTGAAGCCCCGGTTCTAAGCTGTAAAGCATGCCGCACTAAACGAGGGAGTAATCATCAGCACGCTGCTGCCAAGCGTTCATAACTTCTTGGTTCTCTGGGATGGGTGCGTCACCTAGCGGTGCTTCTAGGACATAATCTTTCTTGGCAGCTATGGGATGATCCTCAGGTTCCGGACCCAGTCCGTATAGTTGCTGCCATCATCTTTCAGCTTGGTTTTCTCTAGGAACGCGTTGAAGTTGAGGGCAACATTAGCATGGGCCATTTGATCTACAAGACATATTGTAAAGATTTTAGACTAAGTTCATGATAATTAAGTTCATCTAATCAAATTATTCAATGAACTCCCACTCAGATAGACATCCCTCTAGTCATCTAAGTGAAACATGATCCGAGTCAACTAGGCCGTGTCCGATCATCACGTGAGACGAGCTAGTCAACATCGGTGAACATCTTCATGTTGATCGTATCTTCTATACGACTCATGCTCGACCTTTCGGTCTTCCGTGTTCCGAGGCCATGTCTGTACATGCTAGGCTCGTCAAGTCAACCTAAGTGTATTGCGTGTGTAAATCTGGCTTACACCCGTTGTATTCGAACGTTAGAATCTATCACACCCGATCATCACGTGGTGCTTCGAAACAACGAACCTTCGCAACGGTGCACAGTTAGGGGGAACAATTTCTTGAAATTATTGCAAGGGATCATCTTATTTAAGCTACCGCCGTTCTAAGCAAATAAGATGTAAAACATGATAAACATCACATGCAATCAAATAGTGACATGATATGGCCAGTATCATATTGCTCCTTTGATCTCCATCTTCAGGGCGCCATGATCATCTTCGTCACCCGCGTGACACCATGATCTCCATCATCGTGTCTTCATGAAGTTGTCACGCCAACGATTACATCTACTTCTATGGCTAACGTGTTTAGCAATAAAGTAAAGTAATTTACATGGCATTATTCAATGACACGCAGGTCATACAAAAAATAAAGACAACTCCTATGGCTCCTGCCGGTTGTCATACTCATCGACATGCAAGTCGTGATTCCTATTACAAGAACATGATCAATCTCATACATCAGATATATTTCATTCATCACATCCTTTTGGCCATATCACATCACAAGGCATATGCTGCAAAAACAAGTTAGACGTCCTCTAATTGTTGTTGCATGTTTTTACGTGGCTTCTATAGGTTTCTAGCAAGAACGTTTCTTACCTACGTAAAACCACAACGTGATATGCCAACTTCTATTTACCCTTCATAAGGACCCTTTTCATCGAATACGATCCGACTAAAGTGGGAGAGACAGACACCCGCTAGCCACCTTATGCAACTAGTGCATGTCAGTCGGTGGAACTCGTCTCACGTAAGCGTACGTGTAAGGTCGGTTCGGGCCGCTTCATCCCACGATGCCGCCGAAACAAGATAAGACTAGTAGTGGCAAGAAAATTGACAACATCTACGCCCACACCAAGTTTGTGTTCTACTCGTGCATAGAAACTACGCATAGACCTAGCTCATGATGCCACTTTGGAAATCGTTGCCAAAATTAAAAAAATTTCTACGCATCACCAAGATCCATCTATGGAGTTTACTAGCAACGAGAAGGAAGGAGTGCATCTACATAACCTTGTAGATCGCGAGCGGAAGCGTTCAAGTGAACGGGGTTGATGGAATCGTACTCGTCGTGATCCAAATCACCGATGACCGAGCGCTGAACGGACGGCACCTCCGCGTTCAACACATGTACGGAGCAGCGACGTCTCCTCCTTCTTGATCCAGCAAGGGGCAAGGAGAGGTTGATGGAGATCCAGCAGCACGACGGCGTGGTGGTGAAAGTAGCGGGGATCCCGGCAGGGCTTCGCCAAGCGCAAGCAGGAGGGAGAGGTGTCACGGGAGGGAGAGGGAGGCGCCAGGGGCTAGGGTACTGCTGCCCTCCCTCCCCCCCACTATATATAGGGGTCCTGGGGGGGGCACCGCCCCCCTGGAGATCCCATCTGAGGGGGGGGGGCGGCCAAGGGGGTGGCTTGCCCCCCAAGCCAAGTGGGGCGCCCCCCACCCCCAGGGTTTCCAACCCTAGGCGCAGGGGAGGCCCAAGGGGGGCACACCAGCCCACCAGTGGCTGGTTCCCCTCCCCACTTCAGCCCATGGGGCCCTTCGGGACAGGTGGCCCCACCCGGTGGACCCCCGGGACCCATCCGGTGGTCCCGGTACAATACCGATAACCCCCGAAACTTTCCCGGTGGCCGAAACTGGACTTCCTATATATAATTCTTCACCTCCGGACCATTCCGGAACTCCTCGTGACATCCGGGATCTCATCCAGGACTCTGAAAAACTTTCGGGTTTCCGCATACTAATATCTCTACAACCCTAGCGTCACCGAACCTTAAGTGTGTAGACCCTACGAGTTCGGGAGACATGCAGACATGACCGAGACGACTCTCCGGTCAATAACCAACAGCGGGATCTGGATACCCATGTTGGCTCCCACATGTTCCACGATGATCTCATCGGATGAACCACGATGTCGAGGATTCAATCAATCCCGTATACAATTCCCTTTGTCAATCGGTACGTTACTTGCCCGAGATTCGATCGTCGGTATCCCAATACCTCGTTCAATCTCGTTACCGGCAAGTCACTTTACTCGTACCGTAATGCATGATCCCGTTACCAACCACTTGGTCACCTTGAGCTCATTATGATGATGCATTACCGAGTGGACCCAGAGATACCTCTCCGTCATACGGAGTGACAAATCCCAGTCTCGATCCGTGTCAACCCAACAGACACTTTCAGAGATACCTGTAGTGTAGCTTTATAGTCACCCAGTTATGTTGTGACGTTTGGTACACCCAATGCACTCCTACGGCATCAGGGGGTTACACGATCTCATGGTCTAAGGAAAATATACTTGACATTGGAAAAGCTCTAGCAAACGAACTACATGATCTTTGCGCTATGCTTAGGATTGGGTCTTGTCCATCACATCATTCTCCTAATGATGTGATCCTGTTATCAATGACATCCAATGTCCATAGTCAGGAAATGATGACTATCTGTTGATCAACGAGCTAGTCAACTAGAGGCTCACTAGGGACATGTTATGGTCTATGTATTCACACATGTATTACGATTTCCGGATAACACAATTATAGCATGAACAATAGACAATTATCATGAACAAGGAAATATAATAATAACCATTTTATTATTGTCTCTAGGGCATATTTCCAACATTCCGCGGCAGCACAGCCGGCCACGATAGGCAGGAGCATGCGGCACGACTGGCGCTGGTTTGGGCGGCTGGAGCGACAAGACCAGAGGTTGAAGAAGCACTACGGCCGTTGGATGGACATCATACGGTCACTGGAGCTAGAATCGTTCATATTGACTAAGTTGACAAAGCACTCCGTCCCCGTCAACTTAGTAGGCCCACACGTCAGCCTCCCACCAAGGTGGGTCCCAACTAGCAGGGGGAGTATTCATCTTTTTTTCCGTAATAAGGAGGCAGTTCCTTGCGTGCGAAGATATAGCTGGTGGGTCTGACCTGTCAGCGGTGAGAATGTTTTTTTCGCGAAATACAGAGGCCCTTCCGGTAGGTCCCAGCTGTCAGGTGGAGGAATCATTATTTTGCGCGTAATAAGGAGGCATTTCCTTGCGTGCGGCCGTGGACCCAGCTGTCAGCCTCTCCACGCACAGTCTACTTCCGATGGTGTCGTTCGTTGACCACGTTGAACACTCCGCGCCGAGCGCATCCAAGGTGGTGGACGACGGCGAGGCCCCGGACAGCAACGAGCCGGAGATGGGAAGATGCGGGAGTAGAGTCATAGGCGGAGAGGTGTACGAGGGTTAACTGGTTCTGGTGCGGTGTGGTTTGGCAGTCGGTGGAGAAGAATATGAGGTGTGGAGGGGTGGAGGGATGGCCTGGCCAACGATGGAGTAGCGCTTCACAGCGAAGCGTGCTAAGCAGAGCTGCTAGCAGCAGGAGGCGGGAGCAGGTGGTCCCGGCGGCGCTGGAGGAAGAAGACGAGAGATTGAAGATGGATGCCGGTCATTGGATGTAAATCCAACGGCTAACGATGTCAGAATCATTTGTTGACTAAGTTGACAACGACTTGCATTGGCTTCGGCCTATTGGCCCACATTTCAGCCTCCAAAAATGTGGCACGTATTCAACCCATTTTTTCAGAATTTACAGTCTTTTTTTGCGAGGTAGAATTTACAGTCCATTTGATCTCTTTTTTTTGAATTACAGTCCATTATCTGGGCTGGGTGAACAAATAATATAGCGTCCATGCGGCCCATTTATGTTTTTCCTAAAAAATTACAGGCCATTTGCACTTTCTCGAAATACACAATTTTGCTGGGCTGATTGTAATTATAATGTTGGGGTGGGCGCAACAATGTTATCAAAAAAATAAACAGGGGCTGAGCATTTTGTTACATATATATATATATTTAAATAATAAGTGATTTATTATTACATTGGTCCTTTAATCTTACCAAGCTTTTGTACACAATCACCAGGATTTTCGTTGCCAAAAAAATTCCAGGATTTTATTGTTAAGAAATTATCTATACTACTATATAGTGTATCAGTTTCGAACTAGACCTAGAGCATCAATCATAGCCGTTGGTCACCTAAATCCAATGGCTGAGATCATCAGGATTCGCCATGAACAGTAGACTGATACTGCCTCTACTGTGTTCTGGAACAATCACGTGACCTTTCAAGAACAAAGGAAGCCCGTGTTCCCTGCCTCATGGGCCGTATTGCCGCTTGAGTACATGACAGTTTGAGCCCAAACGAGATTGTTTGGGAGTAAAACAGGGAGCAAAAAGTAAGGTGCAGTCTTTTTAGATGTGCACATACAGTTTCTTGTATGAATAATAATCCCTACCTTTATAATACTTATCAATCATAATTAATTAATATCTACATTCACACATTTCTATATTTTCTTTTTTCCTTTTATCTATCGGCAAATCTATGGCTTATTCTCTTTTACCAAAATCACTCTCTTCAACTAAGACGTGCCTTGCACGTGTATACATACTAGTTTTTATAAATTAACAAGATGTGGGATATTGTTTTCTTACATACGTAAGTATCTGTTAAATATATGATGACAATAACAATAATATATAATAACATATAAAATAATTTAAATATATATAATATAGTTAGAAGGGAAACATAAGTTGGACCACGCGTTCCTATTCTTATATAGAAAAATAGAACAGACCTCTGTGTTTTCTTAAAAAAAATATAAATTGGGCTGCCGATGTTTCAGGAAAAATAAAACCTCGGATGGGAGGTCCATAGGCCGGTCGATACATGACGGCCCTCAAGAAAATACAAACAGCCTTATGGACCTCCCATCCGATGTCGTGGGCTGCGCATGTTAAAAAAGAAAACCTAGACGGGGCAGGTGTTCCGCCCGGGTTCGATTCCACCTGTGCAGAGAAAATATCTCCAAATTTTTTGCCTCTGTCTTTATTGACATGTGGGTCCCAATTGTCATCTACGCACACCACGTCCTACACTTGTCAAAACTTCGTCCCTCGTTTTCTCTGTTTTTTGCACACTCGACATTGTGTGGGCATTTTGAAAATAGCATATCTTTTTGACTGTGCATCATATGAAGATGTGCTATGCATGAATGTTGACCAGCATGATGTTAACTAGCTGGTAGTTCCAGTTTCGACCATGAATAAAACTTCCAGCATGATGTTAACACTGTTCGAAAATGCCGTGTTAATATAAATGCTCTGCCTCTGAAAGTTGCAGTTTCTTATCTGAAACTGAACTTGGAGTTTCTTATCTGAAACTGAAACTTGCAGTTTCTTCTCTGAGAATCACATTGTCTGCACTTTTATACTCCTATGAAACTACATTTTTAAGTGCTAAAAATAGATCTCTAGAATTCATAAAATACTTCATATGCTCAATACTGCAAATCTGAAATTCAAAAGACATTCATATCTGAAAGTACTCTCAAAATACACACACAAAACACAATTCACAACCTGCAAATACTAACAACCCTAAGCTCCTCCTGACAATTCACAACCTGCCCGACTATTGGTCTGGGGGGGGCAAATCCCTCCTATTCCTCGGCGGCAGACAGCCGCCCCGTGAGACGATGTGAACGGCGAGGGAGAGGATGGCGGGGAAGCGTCGTCGGGCCAACTGTTTTTCTCCTCTTGCAGTTGGGTTCGGTCGACGAAGACTCCACCGGCTCGCTCTGGCACGTCACCCTCACAAACGGCACCCTGTAGATGCTCGATCCTTCAATCTCTGGTGGATGCTCCATCTGGGATCGATACTCCCACCACCGCTCCCTCACGATCGGATTCGGTGAATCTGTTTGCTCCATGGCCCAGAGGAGCAGCTCTATGTACTCCCGCGCGACTCCCTCCGGGAGTATCACCGCCTTTTCGCTCTGTTGCAGATATTTGGCCATGGATGTCGCCGTCGCCGCTAGTTGGTCCTTGTTGTCAAACCAAGACTGTATCTCCAACATCCTAGCTAGCTTCACAGGGTCGCCGTCTGCGATCCTCACGTATCGGTTGTACTCCTCCATCGATCTACTTCTCCACAGCACCTTCACTCGCCGGCGGTGGTTTTTGAATGGAAGAGGAGAGGAGCAGCGCTGGTTTTGGTTTAGAACGGGAGAGGAGCGACGCTGGTTTTGGATTGGAACAGGAGAGGAGGGGCGGTGGTTTTGAAATGGAAGAGGAGAGGAGCGGTGCTGGATTTAGATTGGAACAGGAGAGGAGCGGCGGTGGTTTAAGAGGAGAAGAGCGGAAGAGCGGCGCTGGTCTTGGAAGTATTTTTTTGTTTGCGTATTTTGGGTCAAAGTTTGACCACGTACTGTATTTGACAAGCAAAATGGGAATGCATGTCACCAAAAATTGTATTGTTTGGTTCGTATCTGAATGTACTTTCAAATTATATTATTTTTGCAATGTATAACATATATTTTATTTTCGAAAATCATGGTCAATTATGACCCAGAATAAAAGGGAGACTAGTTAATGTGGGGTCGCTTTCTTAATTGAAGGGTAAATTGATTTTGATTTTGATCCAGTCACAGCGCGCCGGCCCTCTCGTCCAATCCTAAATCGCTGCCGCACGCTCCTCTCCCTCTTCTCCATTGCAAAACCACCTCCTCTCCTCTCCATTCCAAAACCACCGTCTCGCCTCTGCCTCTTCTCCATTGCAAAACCACCTCCTCTCTCCTCGGACGAGGATCCCCTGACGTAGCCCATCCCGCCATTGAGACACTGACACATGGGTCCCACCTGTCAGCGACCGAAAGGCAGGGGAACCTCTCCTCTCCATCATCTCCATTCCAAAACCACCGTCTCGCCTCTCCCTCTTCTCTATTGCAAAACCACCGTCTCTCCTCCCATCTTCCAAAGCTAGCACCAGACCACTCAAAAGGACATCTATGGAGGGGATGCATCAGCGAATCTGGCAGATCGCCGGCGGCGACCAGGCAAATTTAGCCAGGTTGAAGGAGATCCTTACTTGGTTTGACAATGAGTGGGAGATTTCGAGGACGGTGAGGGCCATGTGGCAATGTATGCGAAAGAGCGAGACGACGGCGATGATGGCGGCGATGTACTCCTCGGTGGCAGTCACGCCGTAGTCCTTCGAGTTCATCGAGTATCTCCTCTGGGCGATGGAGCACAGATTCGCCCGAGGCGAAAGTTAGGTGGAGGTGGTGGGTGTACAGGTTGAAGGTCGAGCACCCAGAGGATAACGAATCGATCTAGTACGGTGTGCCGTTCGTGAGGGTGCAGAGCCAGCCAGAGCCACAGGAGTATTCGTTCTCCCACCGCAAGAGGAGGCCGGATGGCGTGACGTCGCTTCTCCGCCGTTCTCCATGGTTCCCTCAACGCTCGCCTCGTTTCAACGGCGTCGGTAGGGTTTAAGGTAAGCTTCGCACTAACCTAATCTTTCATCTGCTCATGCTTACAATCAGTGTGACAACTAATAAAAATCATGCTTACAATCAGTCTCCGAGTACTACGCCAATCACCCTAAAATAGCTCTGGACCTTTGGGTCAAAGTTTTGACACTGTGTACAAATAAAGAAAAATAGATTGGTGCTTCTTTCAGAAAAGAGTACACCCCTAGAAAACTGCCAATATAAGCTACTAGTATCTTTTTTAAGTCTAAGCTACTAGTATTTGGTTAGAGGATTTGCTGCCGAGAAAGATCCGTCCACAGTGAGCGCCACACATCGCACTGATGGTGGTGGATGCCAATGCTTAGATGGAGCAGGGTTGGTGTCGGTAATTTTTACTTGGCACCTAGCACTCTGCATATATGCCGGTTCCATCCGTACATTTGTGCAGTTCCACCAAAATGCAGCTGAATAACCCTGTTTGCACAGATAATGAAAAGGCGTGATTACATTATAGTGGCACTAGTTGATGAAATATACACTAATAAACAGAAGAAAATATTACATCATACTGGAAATCGACCCAAGTCTCCCCGATACACCTTCTGCCAGTGATGAACATCAGTGTACAGCGGTAGTACAAGGAGGGGCCTTGAGACATTCAAATCTCTATTTTTGTGCAGATCAACTAAAATTAAGCACCCCAGTTTGCAGAAACGCTTAAACATTAACAATGGGACTAGTTGATGAAACATACATTAACAAAGAGAAGCACTTTCTTTATCTACATTGGAAATGAAATGATAGAGAGGACACTCGCTCTATTTTAACTGTATTATTACTTCATTTTATCAGTGACACTAGGGTCGAGCAGGTGGCAAACGAGGTGTACCGTGCGTCGCAAGGATGAAGGCCGGGGGTGCTTAGACTGGGATGCTGAAGCTGGCTCTTTCAGTCCCTATCTTCCCCCTGATGTTTCTGTGGTAGCATTTGGGTTGTAATCCAAACTTGGTCGAGCTGGTGCTGCGTCCCCCTACCTGCCTAGCTTATGTGGCGAACTTGTCTCCTGCTAGTACTCAGTCCGTTCTAGTAGTAGTTGCATAACTGCCCATTTACACTGAGATGTTGTCGGATAATGGTTCTCTATGGTTGGGTTTCTTTAATGAAATCGGAGGGAACCCCCTCTTTCGATATATAAAAAAACAGTGGCACTAGCGGTGCCAAAACATTGCCTCAAATTAATAGTGCCACTAGATTAAGGTGCAAAATAATAACATTACTGCTTTATCATGGCAGTGCCAAAACAGTAGCACAAGAGCAGGATCAACATGCAGGATCTTTGGCAAACGGTCAGACCAAAAAGGAACATACCTCGTGATGGGAACCATATCTGCAGTCAACGCCATCGTAGAAGGGATGACACCAGTCACCAACATGGATGATTCAATTCATGGGACCTTTTGGTGCAGTTCACCTAAAATGAAGCAATGTCCCATGAGCTAGCAGCTTCTTCTTCTTTTTTTAAAGAAAAGGGCTCCAGCCCCGGTTCCATTTCCATCAGAAAACGAAACCCACAGAGCTTCTTCATTAGTAGCAATAAAATTGAGCAACATCAAGGTTGGTCGTGAAGCTCCTGGAGAGTAGGCGGACCAGGACAGTTGCATCTCTAA
Source organism: Triticum aestivum (assembly GCF_018294505.1). Classification (NCBI taxonomy): domain Eukaryota; kingdom Viridiplantae; phylum Streptophyta; class Magnoliopsida; order Poales; family Poaceae; genus Triticum; species Triticum aestivum. Next base: position 13,691,842 of record NC_057808.1, on the reverse strand, counting down.
CGAAAAGAAGCAACTTATCTTAATGGGAAATTTAGTAGGACATGAAAAAAGGTGCCATTGATTCATATTACTGGAGGCATTACATTGAAAACAACATTGGTTTAACATGTCCTTACTTTTAATAGTGCGACTGCTACATTTTACCAGTGGCATTACGTAAGTGCGGCTCGGGGCAACAAACATCAGAAGAGGATATCTGGGTTGGTCCCATTTTTGTTCGATATATAGCCAACTTATACTGTGTGAGGCTAGCAAATCTAGTGCTGGACTTACTCTGTTGACTTGTCCCCCAGTCCCCACTTTCTTTCCTTTTTCAACCAATAGATCGGGTTTATATTGAGTTTGTACTACGTTCCCTTTATTTCCCTATTAGACCTAGAGACCAGTTGGATAGCCAGTCTCTGCTACTTTTCGCCCCCATTATTTCCTCTTTCGACCAAGTCCTAGATTCAGGTAACAAATCTTCCCCCACCCCCACCCCCTTTCTTCCTTGTTTGAACCAAGTACTACTAGATTCGAGTGCATGAACTAGTTTTACCTCTTAACAGTAAAAAAATTAGGTGGTTTTCGAACAGCCGATCGATCCTATCTACACGAGGGGTCCTGAGAAATAGTAAAAGATACAAATGCAGCGACGTCAGGAGCTCGGGAAGTAGAGCAAGGCCGGTTTGGAAGGAAGTTATACCCGAGGTTCGCCGGGATGTCGCTAGGTGGGCGGCGGGAGGACGGATCTGCCCACACTACGGCAGCGAGGAAGAAGGGGTGGGAGGCCCTCCCTCGCCAGCAATGCTTGGGAGAGAACGGCAAGGCACACTGATCGGGACGCGCCGGCAGTGGGTAAGAGCCATCGCCGAGGACGACCGCGTGAACGTTGCACCTTCTCACCTTCCCCGACGGAGAGGATTCGGCTGGATCTGTGACCAGCGGTGAGTAGAGAGAGAGAGAGTGTGGCCACCACTGTCGTGTTTAGATCTGGAGAGGATGAGACAGTGTGAAGAGAGCAACACTAGCGAGCAAGCGCGGAGGCTCCTGCCTATATAGTGGAGTACTAGTTTTCTTTTGTCTACCGGCTGGAGCCGGCTTGACCTCGACAATGACTGTCGAGAAGTCTTCATGCACGTGCCCCGGAGGCGCAGTTATCGTCATTTTGATCTGAAGCACCGGATTATAACATATAACACAAAAAAATGCCACATGACAAGAAATCATAACCTCACTGCCCAAAGGAGACAAGATGAATCCCGACGGACAAACTAGACGAGGATCAAAGCTCAAATTAAAGATAAACTCGTAGAAAAGGGGTCCGTTGATAGTAGTCTTCGTGCATGTGCCCCCAATGACTAGCCCAACTCAGTTGTCGCTGTTTAACCCTCGCAGTGATCCAAAGCACATGACACCTAATTTTGCGAGATGACAAGAAACCTTTTTTTAGATTTCTCACCAGAACTACAACCCTGTACAACACAGCCTGCATGATATGTAGACGATAGCTATTCCAGGCGTGTCTGCTAGAGTTTGGTCACATGCATGGACGAACTGATCTTCCGTGTCTTGCAGGGATCGTCTAGGTACCAAGGTGGAGTATGTGATTCTATTAACTTAGCCGACTTGCGGGGCCGGGGAGTGTGCCTATGGTCGGTTCTCAATTGTGGTCCCACATGTGTGTGCAAACGCAATATGACGCACGTTCCATTCGGAGAGCGGCGTGCCAGACCGACCGACCGTCTGTGGTGCGACGCGAACGCGACGGGTGTAACGCCCCGGATCAGATGCGCCAGGTGTCTGCCAGTTATTCGCTGTCGTTGCCTTGTCATTTGCTTGCGTGTTGCTTTTTGCCATGTCATCATCTGCATTTTATACCATGCCATCATGTGCATCACATTCGCATACGTGTTCGTCTCGAGCATCCGAGCTTTTTCCCCGTTGTCCGTTTTGCAATCCGGCGCTCCTATCTCCTCCGGTGCACCCCCCTTGTTTTCTTTCGCGTGCGGGTGTCAAACTTTCTCGGAATGGACCGAGGCTTGTCAAGTGGCCCTAGTATACCACCCGGAGACCACCGGTCAAGTTTCGTTCCATTTGGAGGTCGTTTGGTACTCCAACGGTTAACCGGGTAACCGCAAAGTCCGTTTTGGTATTGCAGCAAACCCCCTTTCAAACAGCCCCAAAACCCCTCTAAGTCTCCGCCATGCTCTCGGTCGTTCGATCACGATCGCGTGGGCGAAAACTGCTCCTCATTTGGACTATCCTAGCTCCCTCTGCCTATATATTTGTGACTCCCCCCGAAATCCCGCAGTCCAAACCCTAAAATCCTCTCCTCTCTGCGCCGGACATGTCCGCCCGCCGCCGGACGTCCGCGCCGCCGCTCCCGGCCAATCCGGAGGTGCCACGTCAGCCCCGCCAGGCCTCTCTCTCTCCTCCACCACGCGGGGCCCGCGCGGGCCCGAGCCGCCGCCGCGCCCCGAGGCGCTCGCCTCCCCGCGCGCCTTCCCCGCCGCCGGCCAGCGTGCCGCCACCCTCGCGCCTCGCCCCGTGCGCCGCCGCCTCGCCGCCGCCGCCATCGCGGGCCCTCGCCGGCGTCTCCTCCCCGCCGGGCCCGACCTCCTCCGGCGTCGCGCGCCGCGCGCCGGCGACCTCCCACCGCGGCCCACCGTCCCCGGCCGGCGCCGCCCCCCCCCCCGCGCCGCCCGGCCGCGCCTCTCCTTCCTCTGCCGGCGACCCCGAGCCCCGATCTGGATCTCTGCCGCCGCGTTGACTTCGCCCCTCTCGAGGTTGAAAATTCCCAAGTCCCCAGATTTTGTTATTATGTGTGCATGTTCAACTGTGTGTAACTTCATGCATGTAGCTCCAATTCGCGCGTGTAATATGTCAAATTGTTCGTCTCGTTATGCTCTACATTTTGTTCAATCGCACCATGTTCATTTGAGTCCATCTTGATGCCCAAATCTCTGTTGGAAGAAGGCTAGTTGCTGTTATTCTCTGGTTCTTAACAGAACTTGGAGATTTGTCATTTTTGTATCATTTAATCTGTGCATCTTGAGCATGAGCTCTACATGTGTTTTGAAGTATGCCATGCCATCTTTCCAAGGGTGTATGCCATGTATTTTTGTGATCTCTGTGGTGACTAGCACAAGCATGCAAAGTAGGCTCCGTAATGTTTCTGATTTCAGAGACTTAGTGATTTCTCTAAGTCCTTGTCTGCTGTAATTTTGTTGCCATGTAAACTTGATGCTACAGAGATATCCATGGATATTTTGGAGATGTTCAGTAAAGATGTTTTGTAGCTATTGTTGTAATGGATCCATTCCTGCAATTGTTTGCAATTTTGGAGTGCCATAGCATGACTCAATCTTGCTCTACTTTTGCTATAAAATATTTCTGGCAGATTCTTAACATGATATGCAATTTTGCCAAGCTTATTGTAGTTGATCCATACAAGCTATGCTTATAATCTTGCCATGGATAGCTTCTTAAACATGCCATCTTGCTGTAGGTATGCTTGTTGTGTCATTTATTGCTCTTTAGTGAGTTCATCAAGCTCACCAACATGCCTATATAATATAGTTTCTGCCATGCTCTGTTTTCTGCTAAGTCTGAAACCTGTTAACGAAACTTGCTATGTTTACATGCTTGCCATCATATCTTCTGGTCCTTTTTTGCTTATGGTCAGTAAGGGACGTTTGTCATATGATTTGAGTAGATTCATGCCATGCTTTGTTTTGCCATGTTAAGTTCCTGTATCATGTTGATATCATGCTCTGAACATTGCAACCTGATGTTATTTCTATCATGTCCAGTAATTCTGCTAAGTCTATGAATCTGCTATTATTTGCAATCTTGCCTTGTCCTTTTGAGCATGTTCTAGTGATTTCTGGAGATAGCTCAGTGTTCATGTTTTGTTGTGCTTTACCTGTACATCATGTCCATGCCTTTTGTTTTCATGTTGTGTTGCTGTAGAATATTGTTTTGATGCTTGCATTATGCCTAGTTGCTGTTTTGGACAGATTGTTGCTATGTATTGTTTGGAGTGTATGTGTTGCACCGTTGCTCCGTTTTGAGCATGCTCTATATGAAACTTGCTTAGTTTTGTATGTAGTTCCATATTATCATGTTGCATCCTTATTTTGAGGTGTTTTCTTGGTGTTTGTATGCATTTTGCATCAATGCCATGTTTAACTTGTCTTGCTCATATCTTCTAGGCCGTAGCTCCGAATCTAATGAACTTTATATGTAACTTGATTAGAATTTCGTGTAGATCATCATGGTGCTCTTTAACTTGCTGTTTGACAACTTCAACTTAATGCTTGTTCAGTTCTGGACCAATTTCGAAATTTGCATATGAGGACTTACCGGAATTGTTATAGGTTGTTTCCGGCCTCATTTAAACTTGCCTTGATGTGTTGTTCTTGCATGCATCATCTCTTGTCATGAGTAGCTTCGTGTAGCCTCGTCATGCATCATTCTTGGTTGAGCATCAAGCCTTGTTCTTGTGTGGTGTGTTTACCTTGTTGTGTGCTTCTTCTCGATAGTTCCCGTGTCGTTGCGATTGTGAGGATTCGTTCGTCTTCGTGGCTTCATCTTCTTCATGGATTCGTTCTTCTTCCTAGCGGGATTTCAGGCAAGATGACCGTCACCTTGGATCTCATTACTATCATTGCTATGCTAGTTGCTTCGTTCTATCGCTTTGCTGCGCTACCTATTCACTTGTTCCTCAAGCCTCCCAAATTGCCATGAACCTCTAACCTTTGACACCCTTCCTAGCAAACCGTTGTTTGGCTATGTTACCGCTTTTGCTCAGCCCCTCTTATAGCGTTGCTAGTTGCAGGTGAAGATGAAGATTGCTCCATGTTGGATTATGTTTATGTTGGGATATCACAATATCTCTTATATTATTAATGCATCTATATATTTGGTAAAGGGTGGAAGGCTCGGCCTTATGCCTGGTGTTTTGTTCCACTCTTGCCGCCCTATTTTCCGGCATACCGGTGTTATGTTCCCGGATTTTGCGTTCCTTACATGGTTGGGTGATTTATGGGACCCCCTTGACAGTTCGCTTTGAATAAAACTCTTCCAGCAAGGCCCAACCTTGGTCTTACCATTTGCCTAGCCTATTTCTTTTCCCTAGGGAGTCGCTCTCTCGAGGGTCATCTTTATTTAGCCCCCCCGGGCCAATGCTTGTCTAAGTGTTGGTCCGAACTAGAGCCCCTTGCAGCGCCACCTCGGGGAAACTTGAGGTCTGGTTTTAGTTGTACGGATTGCTCATCCGGTGTTGCCCTGAGAACGAGATATGTGCAGCTCCCATCAGGATGTCGGCGCATCGGGCGGCTTTGCTGGTTTTGTTTTACCTTTGTCGAAATGTCTTGTAACCGGGATTCCGAGACTGATCGGGTCTTCCCGGGAGAAGGAATATCCTTCGTTGACCGTGAGAGCTTATCATGGGCTAAGTTGGGACACCCCTGCAGGTTATTATCTTTCAAAAGCCGTGCCCGCGGTTATGTGGCAGATGGGAATTTGTTAATATCTGGTTGTAGATAACTTGACACTTGACCTTTATTAAAACGCATCAACCGTGTGTGTAGCCGTGATGGTCTCTTCTCGGCGGAGTCCGGGAAGTGAACACGGTTACTGGGTTATGCTTGACGTAAGTAGGAGTTCAGGATCACTTCTTGATCATTGCTAGTTTCACGACCGTTCCTTTGCTTCTCTTCTCGCAATTGTTTGCATAAGTTAGCCACCATATCATGCTTAGTCGCTGCTGCAACCTCACTACTTTACCCCTTCCTTTCCCATTAAGCTTTGCTAGTCTTGATACCCATGGTAATGGGATTGCTGAGTCCTCGTGGCTCACAGATTACTACACCACCAGTTGCAGGTACAGGTGTGCGATGATCATGACGCGAGAGCGATGTCTTGTCTTGGAGTTCTTCTTCTGCTTCTTCTTCGTTCAGGGGATAGGTTCCAGGTCGGCAGCCTGGGCTAGCAGGGTGGATGTCGTTTGAGTTTCTGTTTATGTTTCATCCGTAGTCGGATGTTGAGCTTATGTATTGATGTATTCTTGCGGCACTTGTATGCCTTGTATGTATCCACAAATATTATGTAATGTTGATGTAATGATATCCACCTTGCAAAAGCGTTTCAATATGCGGTTCTATCCTTGGTGGGGCCTTCGAGTCTCTTTAGGATAGTATCGCATATTGGGCGTGACAACGGGCGTGCTGTATACTCCGTACATATGTACCGCCGTTTTCTTGAGGCTTTGCTCCATGGCGCAATCCATGGATACATAATTAGTATACTGTACTATTTAAAAGTCGAGGGCGGGGCTTTTCCCGCGCGGTAGGCGGGGCAGTTCCGCCTAGTCGGTTCGACAGAGACGCGAGAAGATGAGGGAGTAGGCTGCTGCAACGTAGGGCTGTGTGATTTGACAGTGAGTTACTGCTAGACAGGTGGGCCCCGGTGATTTGGCTTGCCATTATCATTTTAACTGCGGTGCTACGACCGGCTTGACTCTCCCGATTCCTGAACACCTCCATATAGGTGCCTCTCCCGATGCTCCACCATGTAGAGGCTGGCTCTTGCTTGAGAGCCCACTCCTCCACTTTTTCCTTGCCTCTTTCCCCCACATATGCAAAAATGCCATGTAAAGCAGGCTTATAGCCCACTATTGTACTTGATCCTACAGGTGCTAAGCTTGCCACATAGGCATAAAGTATGATGTGGCAAGTTAATTAAGAATAGAGAGACTAGTTTGGTGACCCCAGGAAGAAACGGTGCTAAGCGCGTGTACCTAGATGAAGCAAACTTAGCAATAAAAAACTGAGCACCTATGCATTGGGGACTTGAGTTGCTAAGCCATTTAATGCCCACAACACCTCATCTAAGCACCATTTCATTGGAAGAGGTCACTCCTTGGCAAATGCAATAAATACTATGAAGAAAGAGATAGAGAGAAGTAAAAAAAAATACTCTTATAGCCAACCTTATAGCTAACCTTGTTGTATGAGTGACTAAGTGATGACTATGTATGACATGCCAACATCAGATAGCCTAACGCACCGTGTTAAATCTCCAAGGGCACGACCGCGCGAGCGAGGTGACGGTCGTGGTAGGCGCGACCATGATACGGGCTGCTAGCAGCCCTTGGATCTGAGATCAAACGGTCGCATGCTAAGTTGCTGAAAATTTGCAGAATAACCCTCCAGGATAGGATATTCACCCATAGGTCTAGAATCACGCCATGCAACCATTCAATCTCAGATCCAAGGGCTCTCAGAAGCCCGTATCATGGGAGAATGGAAAGCTTCGTATCACCTGTAATTTTCCCGACGCTTGACATGACATCGAAAGCCATTTAATTGGGTGTCGAGTAGACATTACATCTAATTGGGCCCCCATAGTATTGTGCATGAATCCATTTATCCACCAGGCAAGCCACTACCCTGCCATTCGCATGCGCCCCCACTTGACATTTTTACAATCGATAAACCGCTCCTAGTCGTCCCGTCCTTTCACATTACGGCAGTTCCACTAATACTAACCCTCCTCCCAAATCCATGGCGTCCCAAATCTCCATGATCGGTGGTGAGTACAAGGTTAGAACCATCACCGGCGATGAGTTCAACGTCATATACACCCATTCTTCCGCAACGGTGAAAGAATGCCTTGCTCGCTTCAAACGCATGTTCGAAAACTCAAATGATGAGTGGGTTGCTGGGCTAGATGTTGAGTACACCACAGTCCTGGGAAGCGAGAAGAAACTAAAGGAGGCAGAGAAGAAGAAGCCCGTCATGATCCAGGTTTGCGTGCATGACTTATGCTTGGTCTACCACATATGCCATGCCGACGTTGAGTGCGAGGAATTTAAGAAGTTCCTCAAGGGCGACCGAGTCAAATTCGTTACTGTAGACTTTAGGAACGACAAGGAAATCCTGGGTCGGATAGGCCTCGTTGTAGGCAACCCCTTCGACCTCCAGAAGGGAGGGCTGGTGCCCTCCCTTGATCAGCCTTCAGTGCTGACCCTGGCAGGAGCCATGGTTCATCCTTCATACGGTAAACTAGAGAAACCTCCGTACACGTTTCATCGTTATGCATGGCAGTGGAATGTACTAGATATGGACCACATCCACTATGCTGCAATGGATGGCTACCTTTGTTTCAATATCTACAAGGGTTGGATGAAGAGCAAGAGCCAAGTGTGTGGTTCAAGCAAAGAAGTATCACCCATGAGGAGGAGGGACAAGGACGAAGTCGAGGACGTGGACGAGGACTCCGAGTAAGGTGGCAGTGTCGTTGCTCATGGTGGTTCTAATGCAGTGTCTACCGGATTAGTTGCTTAGTTTAATTTCTGGTGTGCTTAGTTTTATTTGAGGGGTGTGTTGTGCTGAGCCCCCAGCAGAACTATGTTATGTTTCTTCTCGTTATATTTCGTACATTTCATCTTTTAGTTGGTATAGTACTACCACTCATTTCTTGACATTATATAGGTACAATATATATGGCCAACATCATATAGCCAGCAGTTTAGTTGTCAAAGAATTTCAGGGTGCTTAGTTTTGTCAAAGAATTCCAGGGTGCTTAGTTTTATTTGAGGGGTGTGTTGTGCTGGACACCATTAACTTATCATTGTGAGAATCAGCTTATTTTTGTCATGTAACATGGTCAACGGGGTTTGACGTGAAAATAACAATGTTTAATGGCATTTCTGAGCAAACATCTAACTTAACAATGGCATTTTTTAGATATCTAATTGCATTTTTGAGCAGGCATCTCACGGATCGATGGCATTTTTTGAGTAGTTGTAACTTCTAATGGCAAAACTGAGTAGTGATACACAACTAGTGGCATAAATAATAAGAACCCAAGAATTAAATAGGGCTAATTTCTTTATTTCTTTATACCTTTGTGTGCGAAACAATATACGCTGCCTACCGCCAGATTTTCTTTATAGAGGCAACATAGAACTATATGAGTGCCCTGTTAAATTTTGGAATTATTTTGGGTTCGTTTGGCCTTTTTTATACATTAATTGAGTTTCTGGTCATTTAATGTGCATAATTCTAATTTGAACTACAAGCACATGCTCCCGTGCACCAAAGTTGACTGAAAAATCACATGTGTGTCCTCGGGTGAATTTCTAGGTCCCATGCAAGAAATGAGAATGAAATTCAAACATCTGGGCATCGTGGTTCGACCGAGAACATTGAGAAGCTTGGTTTTAAAATTCTTGTAAATCCAAAACACGCCTGAAAATCATGAAACTTGGCATGGTGTCATGTCATGGTACTACCATGCTGTGTAAAAAAATGCAGAATAGGAACAAGTTTTGGTATAAGTTTCTTGCAAACCGGAGCTTCTCCCAAGAAGGCTCGTGGTTCTGAGAGGGAATGTGTCACCTTTGTGTGCATAATTCAAATTTTAAATACAAGCACATGCTCCAGTGCACCAAAGCTGGTTGAAAAATCATATGTGTGTCGTCAGGTAAATTTCTAGGTCCCATGCCAGAAATGGGAATGAAATTCAAACATCCGGGCCTCATGGCTCGGCTGGAAACATTGAGAAACTTGGTTTTTTAATTCCTGTAAATCCAAAACACGCAGGAAAATCATGAAACTTGGCTTGGTGCCATAACATGGCACCAACATGCTGTGGTAATTTTGCTGTCCGATTTGCGAAGGCACACGCATTAACAATCAACAAAGTCATTTTGGAACAAGTGCTGTCACGTTACAATCGGAAACACAAGTATTATTGAAACCGTGGGCGTTCTATTTACCATTTACGTGCCTCCACGCGTCCCCTTTTTTTACTAGCTAGGAGGCGCCGTGCAGGGTAGCTATTTGAGTACGGGAGGCATGCGATCAGACCCCTGCGCGTGCTTATCGGGAGGAGAGCCCTTGGACCTCCATCTGCCGTCCACCTCTGTCCCAAGGTACCATTAATGGCGCCCGAGCCTCTGTTTAATGGCGTGGCAATGTCTCACTCGACTAAGATTTAAGAGAGAAAAAAGAAAATCTGAAATGAAATTTTTGCACGGATCTTGATGTAAGATCCGACGGACCTATATAGCATCTACTGTGACTTATAGCAAGACTGATGAATATATATATAAGGACGACGAGAGTGGATAATAATTGTCTTACATAATTAGGAAGATAATTAAAAAAGCCACATGCGGCTACGCCCGAAATACACAAGCGCAAAAGAAGAAGAAAGACACATACAATGATCTGGCTCGCTGATCTCTACTTTCTTTATGCGTAGCTGCAGGCCGCGGGAACTAGTCCTCGCGGCGGGCGATGATCTCTTTCATCAGTTTCATGTCCTTAATACGCTGCTTGGCAGCATCCATGGATTCCTCCACCAGCCTGTTGCATTCGATGCGGAGCATGGCATTCTCGTCCATAAGTTTCTTGATGATGACGCCCGTCCTCTGCAACACGGCAGCGGTCTCCTCCTCCTGGTTCGCCTTTCCGGCGATCTTGGCCCTCAGCAGGTCGCGCTCGCCCCGGAGCTTCGCATTGCCCTCCCCGAGTTGCCGGATGACGCCGGTAGCCTCGTCCTGCATCCTCGCCCAGCTGGAGATCTGATCCATCTGACTATGGACTATCGCATGCATGCACCTGTAAGAGTCCTCGCCTGCCTGCGAGAAAGTTTCCCAGGTCGCCGCGGTGCGGCGGGACATCTCTGCTGCTTCCGCGGCGTGGCCGGACCAGTCTGCTACATCGACGGCGCGGCGGGACCTCCGTGCTGCTTCGGCGGCGCGGCGGGACCTCTGTGCTGCTACTGCTGCGCGGCTAGACAGGTCGGCTGCTTTCGCGGTGAGGCCGGACATCTCTCATGCTTCCTCTTCCATGCTCACCTCTCCCTGGTGGAAATCTCTCGACCCAGAAATCACGCTGGCTATGGCTTGATTGTTTCTTGTGGATGAGGAGTTGAGGAGGAATGTGCAGTCATCTTAGCATAGTAGTATTTATAACCGAGTACTACTAATACGCTCATAAGTGGGAAACCGTCTAGGTTGTGATCGGTGTGAACAGGTTTGCAATTAAATATAGCATGGTAGTAGTAGTAATTTGGAATGTGACGTGACGCGCTCAAGATTTATTGACGGTTCTAGTTTCGAAGTGCGGCACTATTCCCGGATGGCGTAATGTCGGCACGGTTTCTCGGCCGTGGTGTAGCATATGCCATGGTACTACTAGTTCTTTTTCTACTGTTGTGTACGTGCAAAAACTGGCATCGTCGGATACATATCTTACGCTTGGCGTTCGACAGGAATAGCCTTGTGGCGAGCTATAGACTAGTCTTTTTTTCAGACGCATTACACCTATCTCTCGGGACTTCTCGCATGCACCATCACTGCTCCCTAGGCCGATGCCACCCACATACAATTGTACTCTGAGAAGAGGTGCACGCACGCACTCGTCCTCTGTCACACACGCATCTGTAGCTACGAATTGTAGTGTTCTCAACCATCCGATTGGCTCTATCATAGGTTTCACGCTGCTCCTTCGCCTTGAGATTGAGATGTTTTAAACGCGGAGGCTAAGATGGAGGCGCGAGGTTTTGGTTAATGTGCGGGCCGCACACGGCACCAACACGACACGAGCTTCGTCTGCCTGGTGCGCATGCAGTCGGGTGAGTTGTCCAAGTATAGACACAACCAGGCCCTCGTTGGTATCCATGCCTCGACTTTGGCTGGTCATAGTGGAGAGTAACATAGACCAGTTACTAGTTTATGTTAGTAGTACCTTCATAGTGGGTAGTGTCATATACTCCCTCTTTTCCAGTTTATAAGGCTCAAATCTGAAATCTCATCAATCAAGGCATTTTGTGAGTGGAGGAATGTATCTCGTACTTTACAAAACTACCCCATTTAAACTCATGCATTAAATTGGATTAATTGCAGTGCATGCATGCTTGGCCACTAGATAAGTAGAAACATTACATGCATTGGTGTGTTTCTTTTTAATTCTTACATGCAAAGATTTAATGCGTTTCGGAAACTAAAAATGAGATGGAGGTGAGCCCTATAAATTGGAAAAAACAAAAAGTTGAGATAAGAACTATAAACCGGAAAGGAGGGAGTACGTAGTATATGCATAGTTTTGCTCCATGGCGCAATCCATCGATACTACTACTGTACAAATGTATACATTTTTTAAAAGGCTAGAGGGTGGGGCAGTCTAGCTTGGTCCTTTTCACGAGAGGCGAGGGCCTTTGTGATTTGACGGCTCATTACTGCTGGAAGGCGGGGCCTTGTGATTTGACTGCTCGTATAAATGTGCCGACGACCTGAGGAGGAGCAAAGAACCGTGCGGTATACTCAAGTTTTCCACTGGAGTACGATGGAGGAGCACGAAACACGGCAGCCCAGTGCCATACCCTCTACTCTCTACTCTTATTATATATTACTAGCAAGAGGCATTGTTCTATTGGCGATAAAGAATGATCTAATTTGCTAGTCATCTCATTTTTAGCATTGTTCTATTCATGCCTCGCAGAGAAGGTGACACGTGCTACGAAACACCCGAAGCAAAATAAGAAACACAGGAGCAAAAGAAGAAGGAGGATTATCACCCCAAAAAAAGAAGGAAGATGCACACACAAGTCTGGGGCGCTGCTCTCACTACATGAAGGGTTGCTGGCCGCGGAGTCGTAACTGCTTCTTCATCGCCTCCACGGCCTCCATCTCCTTGCGCGTCTCCTCCGCCATCTTCATCATTGTGTCCATGACACGGGATTTCTCGACGCAAGCCTTCATCATCTGTTCCACGACCGCATTACGTACCTTGACAGCAGCCGGGTGCTCGATGCGGAGCTTCGCCAACTCCTCCTTCTGTTCCATGACGAGGGCCTGCAACATCTTCATCGAGGAACTACTATTCTCATGCAGCTTCTTCCAGCCGACATTCTCCTCCTTCAGCAGGTCGAGCTCGTGGCAGAGCTTCACATTGTCCTCCTGAAGTTGCAGGATTTCGCCGGTCGCCATCTTCTCCGAGGCAATGCTCTTCTTCAGCAGCATCACCAAGCCGGCGGTCAACTCCCCCTGCTCATTGAGCTCAGCGGGCATGTCGTTGAGGCTCTCCTTCAGCAGCTCCACCAAGCCGTGGATGAACTCCTTCTGCTTATTGAGGTGCTTATTAAGCTGATCGGGCATGCCGTCGAGGGATAACGACTCCAGCGCCGCCAGCTCGGCATGTTCGCCTCCGCGTCTAGGGCGCTCCTGGGAGCCATCACCTGCCCGTGAGAGATCTTTCGAGGTCTCTGCGTGGCGGCGAGCCCTCTCTTTTTTCTGCAGCCTTGGTTGCCGCTCCCTTGTTACGAGTAGTTCTCGACCTAGAGCTCTGCACACCGGCCATGGCAAGGACGGACGAAGAAGCAGGACTTATGAGGAGGAAGGTAGAGTAATTTTCGGTTAGGTAGTTCCCCTTTTTATAGCCTAAGTACTAGCACTAGTACTAAAACCTGCATAGTGGGAACACGTTCAGGTTTGGTACGTACTGGTAGGTGTGAGCAGGCTTGCACTTAATTGTAGCACTAGTACTTTCGAATGTGATGGGAACAAGGTAAAGATTAATTGATGGTTTTTGGTTTCGAGGCCCGAAACGGCTCCCGATGAGTTTAGTGGAACATAAATTTCAAGTAGACTGCACTGCTCAGATGCGTAAATATTATGTTACTGTCAAAAATTGGCACAAAATACGAAGGAGACCAATGGAAGTACTACTAGCAACCCATGATTTAACTACTCGCATGCGCGCAGTGGAGTAGTAATGCCTTTCTTCCGCCCTCACGTCCACTCAATTTGCATGCGCTGTATTAATTGACCATCAATGAAGTGAAGGACTTTACATGCATCAAATTATCACATGGGGTGGATCTTGGTACAGAATTGCGTCCGCCCGTGTACCCGCGTGCGCGTGCGAGGGAATGAGTGCGTGCGTGGCATGCGTGCACATCTTCGTTCATGCATGTACCGCCAGTGCGGCTCAGGGAGGACGAGTACATTCTTCTGGAACCAGCAGCACGTCACTGTGATCAATCCACACAAGGATGTCGCGACAACGCCTCCACATGTGCCACGTCCCCACGTGGCTTCATGAACTGTAAGAGAGACACTGTGTAGCGTGCCATTGTGTTTTGCACATACTCGAAGTACTAGTAACGTACACGTGCATTGCACGCGTCAGATTTTGCAACCAAATTACGAATAAATACCACACTGTAGCATGTAAGCTCTGAGTCATATATGCCTAATGTAGACCTTCGTTTAATTCTTATAGTTCATCTCATTCAAAATCAATTAGTTTTTATAAAAAACCTAGGGCCTCTTTGATTCGTAGGATTTCCAAAATGCGGGAATGGGAAGAACATGGGATTAGAGTGGAATGACGTCTTGAATCCTACAGGATGGCACGAGTGTGCATAGAAAAAATGCAGAATTCTTTCAAAGAGGTTTGAGTGGATGGGATGTTTCCTATGAAATCTAGTGCAAATGAATCATATGGAAAAATTCCTATGGTTTACAATCCTACGAATCAAACAACCAAGATAGGAAAAATTCCTAAGGATTAGAATCCTCCAAAATTCCTTCGAGAATCCTTTGAATCAAAGAAGCCCTTAATCTATTTTATGATTCATGGAATTGTGCGTTGTAAAGCATAAAGTACAAACAAAGAATGGCAATTCAACTAGAAAAAAAGTTTGGGCAGTTACGATACGGAAGATTCTAGAACAAAGGAGAACCACTTTTGTTTTGAGATTTGTGCATTATGCTTAAGTTCAACCATGGAGTCTGCTAGATTGTACATGTGGCAAAATCCGGTGGGGGGCTAGAAGATGGTGCGAGGGGTCGAGTGGAGGGAGACTATGAAGGAGTGCACAACTGCGAGATCGATATTTAGAGAGAGGGGGCGAGAACGCGCGGTGTTGCACGCAGTGGCGGAGCCATGAAAAATGTCCCATGAGCTAGGGGGCCAAGCATTGCTAATCCTTTACGAGGAGGGCCAATTCATCAACTTAAACCATTTTTACCAGCAATTGTCTAATGATCACATTCATATTAGCCTCGATATATAGTGATGTTAGGGGGGGGGCAGGGCCCTTGCTACCCCCTATCTTGGCCATTGTGCGCGCGTTTGAGAGATGAAGCGGAAGGGATGGATGATGAGAGGGGGGCGTTGGATATATAATTAATGTGGGTGCATTAGTTATATATGTAATCCTATATAGAGAGGTATAGATCGATCGATGTGGACGTGGGAAAGAGGGTGAGACCTCACTAGATATATAGATTGATCGGTTTATGTGGAAAACTATGAAAGACCTAGCTATACACACACACACACATAGAGGAACATCGATCGTTGCGCATGCACGTCAGAGATAAAGAATGCCCGATATGATGGAGAGGGGGATGTGTGTGTGTGTGTGCCTTCATGGGAGACCGACCTGAAGAAAAAGATTGCATGTGTGCGATGGATAATGCCGACTGGTAGTGTGTGTGCATGCATGCACGAGAGAAAGTTAGTGGTACAATTATAAAGAGAAGACCAATGTGTGGGTGTAAAATACTAGGTGAGGTCATAATCAATGTAAAGTTGAATTCAAATATTTGAATAAGAGATCATGATGTTTGAAACCCATGCATGCATGAATATACCGGAGATCTGCGTGGTGTGGTTTGTTGAACAAGGTCAGATTGGTTTGAATTTGAGATACCGATGGCAGACATCATTTGGCCACATTGTATTCGTGCATGGACAAACAATTCTTATTGGAGATGATGGGTGGCTTTCGCATCACATATCTATATCTATACCCCTATATATATATATTATATTTATATTTTTTATATAGTGTGCGGATAACTTTAACTTTGAAAGATGGTCATTAGATGAGGGCAATCTGATGGTGCAGAGCTGTCAAATTTGAGCACTACTGGCCGTTGGATATCATCTAGATTCCACCAGATTTTGCCATATGTACAATCTAGAAGACTCTATGGTTGAACTTAAGCATAATGCACAAACCTCAAAACACAAGCACTTCTTCTTTGTTCTAGAATCTTCCGTATCAGAATTGCCCAAATGTTTTTCTACATGATTTGTTTTTACTTTATGCCTTACAACGCACAATTCCATGAATCTTAAAATAGATTAGCTTTCTTATAAAAACTAGATGATTTTGAATGAAATGAACTATAAGAATTAAACGAACATCTACATCATGCATATATGACTCAAAGCTTACATGCTATAATGTGGTATTTATTCATAATTTGGTTGCCAAATCTCATGCGTGCAATGCACATGTACCTTACTAGTCTAAATGGTGTCCGTGTGTGTTGTGCGTGTTAAACACATTGTACGTAGTATATCATACTAGTCTAAATTGTCTTTTTTTTCTTTTGGGTACACGTTAAGCTTGTTCTCCCGAAATTTCAAGCCGCGCCTTGTTATGCCAAAATTTCAAGCTAGCGTCTCTGTCTATCGTGCTGCGAAACTCCCGCCTCTTCAACCCGCGCCTTGTTAGCCCGAAATATTTAAGATATATCTTTGTCTTGTTGTGCTCCGACAACTCCCTCCATCTCAACCCGCGCCTTGCTATTCCAAAATTACAACGCGCGTGAAAACTCCCACCTCATATGAAATCACAACACGCGAAATGCCCGTGATACCCCTGAACTGAAAGAACCGCCTCATATCGGTGGGGGTACTTTTGTAACTTACCCCACATTTCGGACAAGCGCGTCCCTAAGCCATGGTTCCCCACTCCCATCCCATCCGCCCACCCATTCGTACACCGAGGCCAGGAAAACCCGCGAAGTCCCACACCCTCCTCCGTCCGCCACCCAGCCGGAGCCTCTTCCCTGATGACGTCGTCCACAGCAACACCTCGACGTCCCTCATCCACCGTACCGGATGAGGATCCGTCGTCGATCTGGTCGTCCCGCCGGTTCAGCCACCCTGTCCTCCACCTCCAAGGAGCTGCCCCGATGTTCCCCTCGTCTTTCGCGCCACCTCCATTCCCACACCGCCGTCTTCACCTACACCACCGGAAGAGCATCAGCATCACCGTTTCCTCGGATGAAGCTGCGGCCTAATCGGCGCCACCAAAGAGGTTGTACACTAATCGCCACATTTTCTTCTTCATTCGATCTCATGGTGCTGCCGCCACTCGGTCCCGAGCCGACATGGCGTGGCTCCATCCACCGCGGCATCGCCGGCCACTTCCTCCATGGCGTTGCTCCCTCGGCGGCGACGTCCACATCAGTAGGAGCTGCTGCTGCTTTAGCTCTCGCTCGCGCTGCTGCTCTGCTCTTGCTCTCGGTCCCCTGCCTGGTCTGCTCTTGCTCGCGCTGCTGCTCTTGCTTGCGATGCTGCTCCGATTTAGCTACACTTCAGTCGACTGAATCGACTTTTGGGTCAGTCGATTTTTAGGGGGGGGGGCTCGCCGGAGTTAAGGAAGAACCAGCCGCAGCAGGGAGTGGGGCTCGCCGGAGAAGTACCCCACTATCTATCTTAGGGTTCAGGGTGGGGGCGGTGGTCGTCGGCGGTGGTGGGGCGGTGGTGTGGGGATCGCCGGAGAAAAAGCTCGGCACGGGGGCCTAGAGGGATGGCCGGGGAGGCGGCGAACCGGCGGTGGGGGAAGTTTTCGGGGCGGGCGGGGTGGCTGTTTGGCCGGTGGTGGCTGGCGGCTCAGGGGGGTGGAGGTTGAAGATGAACTGCAAACCCTTGATTTCGAATCCAACGGATGCAAAATCGACTGACCAGAGATGAAAAAGTCAGTCGACTGACGTGTAGCCTCACCTCTAGTGCGTTCAGTTTCGACAGTAAAATTCAGTTTCGACAGCAAAATTCAGTTTCGACAGTTAAGTTCAGTTTCGATTGTTAAATTCAATTTCGACAGTTAAGTTCAGAGATGAGCGGCTGATGTATACATCTAGCACTTTGTGGTTATGTATTTTACGTCATCTATTGGAGATGCTATTCGAATTCCACTCAGGTTAACGTTGTCTCTCTTGTCTTGCTTCAGCCTCGACGTCGTACAACTCACCGGAGCTGCTCCAACGACGAAACCCTCCATCACCACGGAGCAGTACCTCGGGCTCCATCTCCAGACGCCTAAGATCTTCTTCCCCTCCTCCGACAGCCAAGTCAGCCGGAGCATCCTCTCCGGCCAACCCAATCACGCTGAGATCGACATGGCTTCGCCAAAGAGGTTGTGCACTTGTTGCATATCTTTTTTACTCTACATGTTATATATATAGTCCCCTGAGCACACGAAGTAACGGGAAATACGATTATTTTATCCTACTATATGACAAGCAGTGAGGTACCAGGTGACTTAGCTATTCGTGATGGACTCTCTTGAACACCATCATTATTTATCTCTGCGCGTTTGAGCTGTGCATTTGTCGATGGCCCTGGGAGTTGAGCTAGTAGGGCAGTGGCCTGGGTCCAAAGTAATAGAAGTAGCACAAAAACATTTTTTTAGTGTAGGCTTTTCCTTGCTCAAGCCTGCCTACTGGAATCGCCAGTGCTTGAAAGGAAAAGTGAATGAAAAACATAGGAATTGGAAAGTTTCGTATGGTACTACTTTTCATGAATTTGGTGCAAAGGAATGGAGCAAAGGAAAGCTATAGGATTTGTTCCTTTAGTGTCTCCTTGAAAGAAAAACCATAGGAATTTTAATTTCCACTTGTCCTCCTTTTCAAATTCCTATTCATGAAGCACAAGACTAAGAGATAGTAGCATAATAGCATTATAACCGTACATTTTCTTGTGGTTTGACTTAATCTCACCATGCTTCTTTGCATCCTGTGATCTTCCAATTCTTGTGAACCAAACACCCAGATTGGCAGAAATCATGTGTTTTTAAATTCTCTGTTTTGCACGTGCATTCCTATCCTATTCCTGTCTATTTCCTATCCCTGCATTGTTAGAATCCTCAAATTCAAACATGCCCTTACACAATTACTTCTATTACAGATATGTGTCAAAGAAAACCTTGTGTGGTTTGTCCTGCTCCTGCGGTGCTGTGTTCCACCCCAGCTCAGCTGCTCCAACGACGGAAGGGTTCACCACAGCAGGGATCCGCTCTCCAGACTGTCTTTCGCCGCCTCAGATCTTCTTCCCCGCCGCCGGCAGCCACGACAACTGCATTACCATCATCAACTGAGCAGATGACCTTGAGGACTACACGCAAGAGAGGTCGCACTCTTCCGTGTCTGCTTACGTTATGCATCGCTTAATATGATGACATGCTACTTTATCGTCGTGTTCACCTATTAGACTCCGAGTCAGGTCCAAACTTATGCTGAAACTTGAGTTTTTAAATGGTTGTGGGGTACATATTGGGGCAGCAATCAGTACTATCTGTCTACTATCTGGTTAATCTCGGGTGTCTACTATGAGTTTCATGTTGGGTGCAAACAAACATTAAAGGAGCCATTATCTGTATTTTTTAACTAAAGCTATTATCTGCCTGCTATCATTGGTTTTGGGTCTATCCACAGTTTGCTACCATCACTCTGGATTTGTGCATGCACTCCTTACATAATCTCACTATGTTTTATTCCTATGCATGTCAGTTATTGTACACAATGGAACTGAACATGTAGAGCAAAAGAGACGAGCCTTGCGTGGCAATAAAATTTCATGCAGACGTCGCTCCATGGTGGGCGCAAAGGCAGCCCCCCTCCACCCATTTCGGATCGTAATCAAGAGGAAGATAACTGTTCTGAGGGGGATTCAGAAGCAGAAGACCACTCCTATTTACCCCATGAGGTCTTCGCTCTAACTTGGCATGCTGATGTTGGTTATATCATGCATATGGTGCCTTGCATTGCTTACTTTATACATCAAATATGTCAACTGCTTAGTTTAGACATGCTTTGTGTGAATGCCATCTGTTTAGTTTATTCATCGTTTATGTGAATTATGCAATGCCATCTTGTTTAGCCAGGCATCATAATTTTGCAATGCCATCCTGCTTAGCCAGTCATCTTATATGTGAATTATATCAGGCCATCCTTTTTTCCGTTACGTATTACATTTGTCAACAATGTTAGTACATTCAACTACTCTTCGTGTGCATCAGCCATTTGACACGGTGATGGAAAATTCTGGAGTGAAAACAAGGTCTTCAGAGCAGACTATGCTATCTGACGAAGCGCATATCTCGCTGGTTACGGATAGCTCCTCAGAGGAGGATTCAGAGACAGATGACCAGTCCTATCCCCCCCCCGAGGTGTATGCTCTAATTAACTTGGTAGGGTTATGTTGCTCATATCATGCGTATTGTGTCTTGCATTGCGATGTCATTTGATTAGTTTAGACATGCTTTGTGTGAATGCCACCTGTTTAGTGTCTAATTACCATATATGTGAATTATGCATTGCCATCTTGTTGCAAGACATTATATATGTGAATTATGCAATGCTATCTTGTTGCAAAGGCATTATATATGTGAATTATGCAATGCCATGCTGTTGAGCCAATCATCATGTATGTGAATTATATCATGCTATCATTTTTTTGTATTACGTGTTCCATTTGTCGACAACGTTTGTATATTCAACTACTCTTCCTGTGCATCAGCCATTTGAAGCGGTGATGGAAGTATCTGGAGTGAAAACAAGGTATTCAGAGCAGACAATGCTACCTGCTGAAGCAGACATCTTGCTGGATACAGAGAGCTCCTCAGAGGAGGATTCAGAGACTGATGACCAGTCCTATTTCCCCCTGAGGTCTATGCTCAAACTTGGCAGGGTTATATTACCCATGTCATGCATGTTGTCTTGCATTGCTTAGTTTTTACATCATATATGGATTGCCATCTGCTTACTTGCTTACTATATAAATCATATATTTGAATTATATCATGCCATCATGTTTACATACACAACATCTATCTGAATTATGGCATGGCAACCCATTTAATAAAGACATCATATAGTTATATCATCTCATCCTGTTTAGTGTTTACAGTCATCATATTTTGAATTATGTCATTCTATCCGGGAATTATATCATGCTATCATGTTTCCATAGGCGGCATGTATGTGAATTATGGCATGCCAACCTATTTAATAAACACATTATATAGTTATATCATGTCATCCTGTTTACATAGTCATCATATTTTGAACTATGTCTTTCCATCTTTTTTAGTTAGCCATCATAATGTGAAATTGTATCATGCTATCCTGTTTAGTTAGCCATCATATATGTGAAATTGTGTCATGCTATCCTGTTTGGTTAGACAACATAAATGTGAATTATTTCATGCCCTCTTTTATTCCCCACTATCCATTGCACCTGTCTATCATACAATGTCTGTACATTCAATTACTTTTCTTGTTTATCAGCCATTTGAATTGGAGAGGGTGATGGCAGTATCTAAGGGAGTAACAACACGGTCTTCAGAAAAGATAGTGCTACCAGTTGATGCAGATAGAACCACGGTTGTACTTGCCCAAGAACCAGCCCCACCACACATAACCCAGACTCTCGCAGATTGTACCCCTACCCAGTTGGACAGAGAACCAGCTACACCCCTTCTAACCCCAACCCTAGCAGATAGTAACCCAGTTCCAGTTGACACAACACCGTCTCCACCACAGAGCACCCAAACATGAGCAATTAGTAAGGGAACTGCAGTGCCCAAAGCACGAGGACCACCACTCCGAATCCCAACTCAACGCTTAAAGGAGAAGAAGAATTGTTCTCAGGTCAGGTTCTGTAGCTATGGTTCATACTCCTTTGCTCTTGCATCAGTATATTTACTCAGACCAACTATTTTCAAATTTGAAGGATGGAATTGAAACTCCAACGGTGCAACAGGTATGTTTTAAACTTGTTTCTTTAACTGGTTTGCTGTTGTAACTTGCTCTATATTGATTTCAGTTTCAATTGAATAAACAGTTATGTTCTCATGTCATGCACATTACAAGTGTCTATAGTTTCCCACACTTATATTCTGTCTATTCTGCTTTGTCTTGAACAAATATTATTTGAATTGTGTCTCTATCTTGATTTGGCAACAAAAACTAGAATGATATAGACCATAAAGTGACCATGGTACATAGATATATGTTTGTTTCATGCTGTTATCCTGTGCACTTTACTACTGAACTGATTTACCAAAATGAGTTTCATATACAACATGGTAAACCTGTGATGTGTCTGCTTGTTTCTCTTTTAGAATGCGGACAAAATATTGGAGAACAGTACCCCGTTATGCAATGGTGAAGGAAGTAATGCAGATAAGGTTCAAGATAGTGAGACATCCCTGTTGGTCTCCAAGAAAGCTGATAAAAACTACCTTGACGACAATGAGAGAACCCAGAAGTCCTATCTTGATTTAGTGTTCGAGTTACTCGCCACTACCGCTGGCACAAGCTCTTCGAACTCGCTGCCTGAATCAGTTCATCTTCTTGAGTCTCAGCTTCAAGTTGAAAGACATCGATCAAATGTGTTGCGACAGGAAGCTGAAGGACTGAGGAAGTCCCTGCAGAATTCAGATGCATACTTTCTGGTGCAACAACAAGCGCTAGAGGATTTAAGCGCCAAACAAGAGAAAGTTAATAAGCTTGCTAAGCATCTTGCCAGCATTATGGGTACTCAGGATATTGTTTCTTGAGATCTTCTGAAGTGGTTTCAGTTCTGGACATGTTTTGCTGTGGCGTTTATTTGCACTGGTCGCCAACTTTGACAACTAGTGTATATGATATGCTGCTTTGTTCCCTATATTTGCACTGGTGGCGAACTTTGATGCCCAGTGGATGTAATATGTGTAATAGCCGTGATAGCCTAGTGTAAGTTGCTTGCTTATTTATTTCCTTGTTGTCTTGTTTATTTGTTTCTTGTAGTCAGTGCTGTTCTTTTTCCGCGGTTTGCTAGTGGCCGCAATAACCTTTTTTTAAAACTAGGCCACAATAACCATGGGCTACATATTTACTGTAGTGACACTGGGCCTTCTACGGGCCGTAGAAACAATGGGCCTTCTACGGGGAGTAGAAACAATGGGCCTTCTATGGGCCGTATCATCAATGGGCCTTCTATGGGTCGTATTATCAATGGGCCTTCTACGGGCCGTATTATCAATGGGCCTTCTACGGGCCGTATGATCGATTGCCCAAACATGGGCCAATAACATACCGCTTTATGGCCGTAAACGGGCTAGAGTTGGAATCATCCATTCATGGGCCGACCATAATGGGCCGTCGTTAATTGGCCGTATTTGATGATGCTATGAAAACGGCCCAACGTATTAACAAGCAGAAAATGACAGTAACAGGCCGTAAGTAACCGAAAGCTGGAAATGAGCCCAAGAATAAATGGGCCCTGAGAAGGCCGAAAGATAACATGGGCTGGAAACGGCCCAACGGAATAATAGGCCATTAATGGGTATAAAGTGATACACTGTTCATTACGGGCCAGTTTTACCATGGGCCGTTAACGGGCCGAGGGTTACTAAGGGCCTCAGATGGGCCAAAAGACGTCATGGGCCATACATGGGCCGAAAGTTAAAACGGGCTGGAATTATATTGGACGGCCCAGATGACGCTACTAGGCCTAATTCGGATAGGCCGTAAACGAGCCCTAGGTTAGCGGGCTGTAAATGGGGTATATGCGAACATGCCGTTAACAGGCTTGCCGTGGGCCGGCCCGCCACCTTTTGACCAAGTCAAACGGGCCGGCCTTTTCACAGGAATGGGCCTCTATTGGGCCGTGCCATGTGTCGACGTATCATAGGCGCTTTGGGTCCAATGAGTGGATGACATCTGTCCCAACGGTGAGCCGACACGTGTTTCCTCCAGCCAATGATGATTTTACATGTGGAAAATCCCCATTGGTCGGGGCTGTTAACGGGTTATCAGATCCAAAACCGGACCCGATATCTTAACGGCGTTCCGTTACGGTGGATGCCACGTGTCGGTCACCCTTGACGAAAGCACTTCTGTGACGCGTGATTTATTGTCATGGAAGTGGACACTTCTGTGATGATAATTTTGGTAATGTCATGGAACACTTCTACGACAACACATGTATGACTATCTTGATTCTGTCATAAATTTGTCATGGATGTACATGCATGACAAAAAACACGCGACCTACTGTGACAAACACGTATCATCACGGAAGTGTATTTTTTGTAGTGGCTCTCCGCCGTCCCGCCGTGTAAAGAAGGAGAGGCGCTCGCCGTCGCCCCTGCCGCATGCGGTCACCGCGAAGGCGCGCGGTCGCCTTCGCCACTACACCTCGATGGCGTCAGTAGCAACTCGTCCTCCCAGAGCGCCCTAACGGCGGCGAAGTACGCCGTCAGGGAGCGGCGACGGTGGGACAGGCACAACATGGCGCGCCGGTCGAGTTCGCGGACTCCGACGTCCCGCTGCCACACATCTCCGCGGACCCGGAGCTGGTGGACCGCTCCAAGACGACGGCGGAGACGAGCAAGCGCCGTCTTCGCCGCCTCGACGTGAAGATGGCAAAGTACGGCGAGGAGTGGTCTCTCAATGAGACCGCCGGTGCCGTCGCTTCCTCCAAGGCTCGCCACCCACCCCCGGCCCACGCCGTCGGTGGCCGCGGCCGCACTGTGCAAGGCGCAGGAGGAAGTGGAGAGGATCA
The DNA here is from genome assembly GCF_018294505.1 of Triticum aestivum. Lineage (NCBI taxonomy): Eukaryota > Viridiplantae > Streptophyta > Magnoliopsida > Poales > Poaceae > Triticum > Triticum aestivum. The sequence goes on along the minus strand of NC_057808.1, from coordinate 13,667,207 downwards.
TTTGCGAGCGTCAAACTGCTGCCGGGAAGCCCTGCCGTGGCGTGGCACCCTTCTGCCGCCCAAAACCCGACTCCGACGACTCCGACAATGGCTCTGGCGATGATGACCAAGGAGCCGCCGGTCATCCCAGCATGGCCTACGAGGTCACCATCAAGTATATGGTAGTGTAGGGTTAGGTTTTTTAATGGTTTTTAGTTCATCGGACAAAATGACGTCCAGTTTTATGTAAAATCCTACTTTGAATGAATATTGTCCAATACGTTCAAATATTCACAAAATTTATTCATTTTCATTAAATTCATTTAAAATGTTAACAGAGAGATACAGATAGCGTTGGATAGCCGGGTCCCGCATCCGTGTCCGTGGACTGGTCCCCCATGTCCATGGACGGATGTGGGAAGAAATTTGTGGGTCAACGTTTGAGATGCCCTTATTGCGTGGGAAATTTTACGGTACATTATAATATACCAGAGCACGTGTATTATCTGGGCGATCTAACGGATGAGACTAACTAGGCCTTTTTAGAGCCCAAGGGTATTTTTGACCTAAATTTTTTTATACCTTTAATTCGCCCAATTAGGTCCACGGGTATTCCCATCCTAAATTTTTCGATTAAATTAATTACATTAACATTGCACTTCATTATAACACCAATCATCATGCGTACTCATTTGAATTTTGGTTCGAGCGGTTCGCCCTCTCTCCTCATCTCGAGCCCTAACCTCCGGTGCCCTTGATCGCCGCCGATCGCACTCGCCGTGTCACTCCTTCCTCCTGCTACCCCCCTCGGGTCGCGGCACCAGATCTTCCGACGAGCCACTAATCCCCTCCTTCCCCGAGCTGACGCCACCTTCCCCGACGTGAGAGGCCACATCATCCTCATCGACGTGCACCAACTTTTTCACACCGGATCTTCGCTGTAAGTGCCTAGCCATCTCAAATCTTGTCTGGTCCCTTCTGCATATAGTAACAATAGGGGTCGGATTTGATTAGGGTTTAGGATATGTTATGTGAGGTTTAGGGTTTATGGTTTCAGAAAGTTGTGACAAGTTTTCGATTGAAAGGAAGTGTAAGTTGGATTTAGCTAGGATATATTGAAGGACTTAGTTAGGGTTATGTGGCATGATAAAGTTGTCAGTAGATTTGGATTCAAAGAAAGTTATTTTGGATTTAGTTAGGAGATACTTTTGAATTGAGTTTCGAGATATTTTGGATTAAGTTAGGAGATAATTATTTTTGTATGCAGTTTGGAGTTATTTTGGATTTAGTTAGGTGATTATTTGGATTTAGTTAGGAGATAATTTTGGATTTAGTTAGGAGATAATCTTGAATGGAGTTTGTAGAAAATTGATCTACCAGGGTGGTTCTATCAGGCCATTTGAAGGATTCGTGGACTTTGGATTTAGTTAGGAGATCATCAGTTACAACAAGTACAATCAATTAAATATTTCTGGATTTAGTCAGGGCATATTTTATACTTACTTACAGCTTTTGAAGGACTGAGTTAGGTACATGAATCCGATATGAAAAATTAAATCAATTATTTAAGCAAAGTAGTGCATAATTATTATGTATGCTATCCATCCGTAACATTCACTATCTGTTTTCGTTGGCAGCTTAACGGCATGGATGATAAAGGCAATGATGACAAAAACTTGGGTGATACACGCAAGGATGACAAGGACATGGGTGTAACTCCCCGAGTCCGATGCGCTAGGTGTCTTCCAGTTATTCGCCATTGTTGCCATGTCATTCGCTTGTGTGTTGCACTTTGCCATGTCATCATGTGCATTTCATCTACATGTTTCTCAAAACATACATTCGGTCTTTTCCCCTGTTGTCCGTTTCGGAATCCGACACTCTCACACGCACCCGCCACACCTCTCAGATCTTGTTTCATGAGGGGGAGAAAAACATTCTCAGAATGGGCCAAGAATTGTCCAGTGGCCTTGGTATATCACCGGTAGGCCACCTGTCAAATTTCGTTCCATTTGGAGGTCGTTTGATACGCCAACGGTTAACCGCGTTAACCACCGGACCTATTTCTCTTCGCAGCCCAGCACCCCTCCATAACAGCCCACTAGCCTATCTAAACCCCCTCCATGCTCTTCGCCATTGGATCGCGATCGTGTGGGCGAAAAACGCACCTCAATAGCCCTCTCCTAGCTCCCCTACCTATAAAAACGTCCTCTCCCCCTCCATTTTCGGGCAAAACCCTAGCCCCTCTCCTCCCACCGCGCCGGACGCGTCCGCCCCGGCCGCCCGCGCCCCCAACCGCCATCCGCCATGTGGCACCCGCGCCGCGCCCACTTCGCCGCCGGCCCGCGGGGCCCGCACGCTGCCATCGCCCGAGCACCTCCCGGCCCGATCCCGCGACCCCCGCCTCGGATCCGGCCGGATCCCTCGTCCCCGGCCTCCTCGACCTCGCCGGCGACCTCCTCGCCATCTTCTCTGGCAAGCTCGCTGCTGCCTCGGTTCGCGCGCCGACAAACCCTAGATCTCGTGAGGTGAAAATATTTCCAAGTCCCGAATGTTTTCATATCATGTGCGCTACTTTGACCTGCCATAACTTCATGCTCGTTACTCTGATTTGAGCGTGTGATATGTCGAAATGTTTGTCTCGTGATGCTCTACAAGTTGGTATAGTTTGCATGAATGTTACTGTTCATATTAATGCCTCAATCATCATTGCAAAAGTGCTAAATGTTATAAACTGCTGAAAACTGATGTAACTTGCTGAATTGTCTTTTTCATATCATTTTGTGTGTTTATCCTTTGAGCATCATGTCAACATGTTTTAGGAGAATATTCATGCCATCGTTACAGTGGTGCAATCCATGTATTTTATGTGCCTTGTGGTGAGTGCATCAAACTTGCAAAGTAGGGCACTTGCTATTGCTGATTTCTGTGACGATGATTTCTGCCAAGTCTGTGAACCTGTTATCATTTGCATAATTGCCATAATGTTTTGAGCACATTTTAGTGGTTTCTAGCAGTATCTTAGTGTTCATGTTTCGTAGTACTCTACAAGCGCATGCTTGCCATGCCATTTGATGCCTCATATATGTCTTTCCATATGTTTTCATTGCCATGAACTTGCCTAAATGATGTTCCAGTTTTCTGCTAACTTCATGATGCCATGTTGTGAGCTTGTTATTGATTAATCTATGCCTCTTTTGGAGATTCTCCAATTACATGAATTGAAGTATGCTATGAGTACTTTGTCCGCATGCCAAGTCTGGTAATTTTTGACTTCATGTGACCTCTGTTCCAAGCTTGCAAACATGCTACGATGATGCAGCTGTTCTACACGCTGAAACTGTTACAACATTCAAACTTGTCTTGATGGTTCCCACTAGTTAATGAGCCATATGTATATGATTCCTTGAGGTTATTTTCTCTTTGTTATGTATAATTTGATGCCATTCCCTTGGTTGCCATATAACTTGCTGTAGCTTGTCTCTTTCTTGCTCTTAAGTTGCCATCATGCCAAATCTGTCAACCTGTTAACAGTATGTTCCATTTTGCAAGAATAATAGTAATTACTCCATGCATCATATGAACTTGTGCTCATGGACTAAGTTGAGGTATATCATGTCTACTACATGCCCATGTCTTTTGGATAATTATTAAAGTTTTGATGCTTGCTGTCATGTGCCTGAAAAGTCAGCATCATAATGTTATTGTTTTGCATTCCCAGATTTCCTGTGAGAATCTGTTTTTTTAACTTGCCATCTTGTCTTGATGAATGCCATTGATCTAGGGGTTATATGGAGATGCTTAGTAATCATGTTTGGCCATGTTTAACCTGTACTTTAATGCTATGCTTTTGTTTGCTATGATCTTGCACTGTAGCATGCTTGTTTCATGCCTCCAATATGTCAACATGTTATACCTGCTCACATGTATGTCCTGTTTTTCACCAAGTCCTAATCTGTGTTATAAAGTTGCTTTTCGCATTGATCATGTTGGTTTAATATTGATGCATATGAACATGAATCTTGTTGTTATTTGAAGCATGTAATCTGTACTTTGTGTTAATATCATGTTTATGCCCATATGTTTCCTGTAGCATGTTGTTTGCTTGATTGCAAAGTGCCTAGTTGCTGCTTTGGACAGCTTGTCCTTTAAACTTGTATTGAGTGTATGTGTTGAACCGTGACTCCGTTTGGAGCATGATCTACATGAAACTTGCTTGGGTTTGCATGTAGTTTAATCATGCCATGTTGCATCCTTGTTTTGCAGTGTTTGTGATGTTGTTTTGCTTGCATTTGCATCAATGCCATGTTTAACTTGTTTTGCTCATATCTTCTAGGCCGTAGCTCCGAATTAAATGAACTTTATATGTAACTTGACTAGAAAGATGCGTAGATCATCTTGGTGCACTTTAACTTGCTGTTTAACCACTTTAACATAATGTTTTGTTCAGTTCCGGACCAATTTCGAAATTTGCATATGAGGACTTACCGGAATTGTTATATGTTGTTTCCGGTCTCATTTAAACTTGCTTTGATGTGTTGTTCTTGTATGCATCATCTCTTGCCATGAGTAACATCATATAGCTTTTTCATCCATCATAATTGGATGAGCATCATGTCTTGTTTATGTGTTGTGTGTTTATCATGTTGTTTGCTCCTTTCCGGTTGTGCTCCTTCTCGATAGTTCATGTTTTGTTGCGATTGTGAGGATTCGTTCGACTACGTGGGATCGTCTTCTTCATGGACCCGTTCTTCTTCCTAGTGGGATTTCAGGCAAGATGACCGTCACCTTGGATCTCACTAGTATCTTCTATGCTAGTTGTCTCGATGCTATCGCTATGTCGCGCTACCTACCACTTGTTTATCAAGCCCCCCAAATTGCCATGATCAGCCTCTAACCTTTTCACCCTTCCTAGCAAACCGTTGTTTGGCTATGTTACCGCTTTGCTCAGCCCCTCTTATGGCGTTGTTAGTTGCAGGTGCAGTTGCTGGTTGTTCCATGTTGGGACATGGATATCATGGGATATCACAATATCTCTTATTTAATTAATGCATCTATATAATTGGCAAAGGGTGGAAGGCTCGGCCTTTTGCCTGTAGTTTTGTTCCACTCTTGCCGCCCTAGTTTCCGTCATACCGGTGTTATGTTCCTTGATTTTGCGTCCCTAACACGGTGAGGGTTTATGGACCCCTCTTGACAGTTCGCTTTGAATAAAACTCTTCCAGCAAGGCCCAACATTGTTTTTAACATTTGCCATAATAATATTGAACTAAATAATTAATTGGCATAGGGCGTCATGAACCCAAGGATTATTTTCTACATACAGGGGGGCCAGTGCTGATGGTATTGGTCCCAAACTAGAGTCGTGTGCGGCTTCCCCCGGGGCAACTCGGGTATCAGTCGCTGTACGCTGTGCTCATCCGGACGTGGCCTGAGACGAGATACGCGCAGCTACTATCAGGGTGTCGGCACGCTGGGAGGTCTTGCTGGACTTGTTTTACCATTGTCGAAATGTCTTGTGCACCGGGATTCCGAGTCTGATCGGAGGGTCCCGCGATGGAGCATTGTCTCCGCAGATCGTGAGCTTGTCGTGGCCTAAGTTGGGACACCCCTGCAGGGTTTAAAATTTTGAGAGCCGTGCCCGCGGTTATGTGGCAGATGGGAATTTGTTAATATCTGGTTGTAGTGAACTTGAAGTAAACTCAATTAAAATACATCAACCACATGCGTAACCGTGACTGTCTCTTTTCGGGGAAGTTCGAGAGGAGAACATGGTTGGGTTATGTTTGAACGTAAGTAGTTCAGGATCACTTATTGATCATTACTAGTTTGCGACCGTTGCGTAGTTTCTCATCTTACTCTGGTATTCCTAATATAGCCACCATACATTGCTTAGTCGGTGCTGCAACCTCACTACTTATCCTTTCCATACCCATTAAGCCCCATGGTAATGGGATTGCTGAGTCCTCGTGGTTCATAGATTACTAAAACAATAGTTGCAGGTACAGGTAATGTGATGATCATGACGTGAGAGCGATGTTTACATGTTTTGGAGTTCTTCTTCTTCGTCGTCGATCTTGGGTTAGATTCCTAGTCGGCAGCCTGGGCTAGCAGGGTGGATGTCATTTGAGTTTCTGTTTGTGTTTCTTCCGTATTCGGGTGTTGTTCTCATATATGATGTTGATGTATTCTTGTGGCATTTGTATGCCCTTTGTATGTATCCTCAACTATTATGTAATGTTACAATGTAATGATATCCACCTTGCAAAAGCGTCTCCAATATGCGCTTCTATCCTTGGTGGGACCTTCGAGTTCCTTTAGGATAGAGTCGCATATTGGGCGTGACAATGGGTGATAGAGGCAACGAAGGCAAAGGCATGGATGATAAGGACAATGATTTGGTAGCCATGGACCCCAAAGGAATGGATGGTATGTGCATGGATGATAAGGATAATGAGGATGCAGGTAAGGATGTCATAGACATGGATGATGTACACATGCAAGGTAAAGGAATTGATAATAAAGGCATGGCTGGTTCAGACCTGGATGAGTATATGGAATACTTAGAGATTGTGAAGAAGACTTTCAGGACTGAGGAAGAAGCCTACATGTTCTACGTAGGCTATGCGAGAAAAAAGGGTTTGGTGTTAGAAAGGATGATCTGAAGTACAGGGGTCCGGGTCCGAAACAAAATGCATACAGAAGGACATACAAGTGCTGCAAACAAGGATGGAGGGTCCTTAAGCACTTTAACAAAGCTGAAAGAAAAAGAACACCAAGGGGTCTTTCTCGGTGTGGGTGTCCGGCTCTTTTTTAGGTTGATCTACAAGATAGTAGTGGCCTCTCGTTCGTCAAGAATTTTGTGGACAAGCATAACCATTTGTTTGTCCCTGCTGACCTGACTCCCTACTTATCGGCCCATCGTAGAATGACTGACGCACAAAAGGCCGATGTCCTCGAGTATGCTGTCAGTGGACTTCGAACACATCAGATTATGAATGTAATGGAGAAGAATGCCGGAGGTCCCGACAAGCTTGGATTTATAGATCGAGACCTATACAACCACGTTTCAATCCAGAAGAAGCGCAAGATAGAACGCAGTGACGCTAGATATTTGCTCACCTATATGATTGCACAGAAAAAAGGAGACCCGAAATTCTTTTTCAAATACACAAAAGACAACGAAGGCCATTTGAGGAACATATTCTGGGCTGATTCACAATCCCGGATTGACTATGTTGCCTTTGGTGGTGTCGTGGTGTTCGACAATACATATCGGTCTAACAAGTACAGGCTTCCGTTTGTTCCATTGGTTGGTCTGAACCATCACCGTAGGACAATTTTGTTTGGGGTCGGTCTAGTGTCAGACGAGATAGTTGCATCATACCAGTGGTTTCTTCATGTATTTTTGGAGGCAATGTCCCAGACGCCACCCATTTTAGCAATCACCGATGGGGATGGTGCTACTGTCTGGACCGGAACAGATCATCGTTTGTGCACGTGGCATATCGAGGAGAATATGGTGATGCACCTCTGGAAGAAAAATCTTGAGGAATTTAGGGAATTCATTTACCGTCGTTGGGATGTTGATGAGTTTGAGAAAAGATGGGAGGCTTATAAGGTTCGGTTCAAAATAAAACCAACGGGGAAGAGGTCGTCATGGGTTAACAAGATGTACGAGCTGCGACACAAATGGGCTGCTGCGTACACAAAGGGTAGATATTTCCTAGGCATGATGAGTAATCAGAGGTGTGAGTCTCTCAACTCAAGGCTTCATGTGCACCTGAACAGGAAGATGCTATTGGGGAACGCAGTAATTTCAAAAAAATTCCTACGCACACGCAAGATCCATCTAGGTGATGCATAGCAACGAGAGGGGAGAGTGTTGTCCATGTACCCTCGTAGACCATAAGCGGAAGCGTTATGACAACGCGGTTGATGTAGTCGTACGTCTTCACGATCCGACCGATCCTAGTAACGAAAGTACGGCACCTCCGCGGTCTGCACACGTTCAGTTCGGTGACGTCCCACGAACTCTAGATCCAGCTGAGGTCGAGGGAGAGTTTCGTCAGCACGACGGCGTGATGACGGTGATGATGAAGTTACCGATGCAGGGCTTCGCCTAAGCACTACAACGATATGACCGAGGTGGAAATCTGTGGAGGGGGGCACCGCACACGGCTAAACAATCAACTTGTGTGTCTATGGGGTGCCCCCTCCCCCGTATATAAAGGAGTGGAGGAGGGGAGGGCCGACCCTCTCATGGCGCGCCCAAGGGGGGAGTCCTACTCCCGGTGGGAGTAGGATTCCCCCTTTCCCTAGTTGGAGTAGGAGAAGAAGGAAGAGGGAGAGTGAGAGAAGGAAAGGGGGGCCGGCCGCCTCCTCTCTCCCACTAAGGCCCATTAAGGCCCAATGACTCCCCGGGGGGTTCCGGTAACCCCCCGGTAATCCGGTAAATGCCCGAACTCACTCGGAACCATTCTGATGTCCAAACATAGCCGTCCAATATATCGATCTTTATGTCTCAACCATTTCGATACTTCTCGTCATGTCTGTGATCACATCCGGGACTCCGAACAACCTTCGGTACATCAAAACACATAAACCCATAATACCGATCATCATTGAACGTTAAGCGTGTGGACCCTACAGGTTCGAGAACTATGTAGACATGACCGAGACTCGTCTCTGGTCAATAACCAATAGCGGAACCTGGATGCTCATATTGGTTCCTACATATTATACGAAGATCTTTATCGGTCAAACCGCATAACAACATACGTTGTTCCCTTTGTCATCGGTATGTTACTTGCCCGAGATTCGACCGTCGGTATCTCAATACCTAGTTCAATCTTGTTACCGGCAAGTCTCTTTACTCGTTCCGTAATGCATCATCCCGCAACTAACTCATTAGTCACATTGCTTGCAAGGCTTATAGTGATGTGCATTACCGAGAGGGCCCAGAGATACCTCTCCGACAATCGGAGTGACAAATCCTAATCTTTATCTATGCCAACTCAATAAACACCATCGGAGACACCTGTCGAGCATCTTTATAATCACCCAGTTACGTTGTGATGTTTGATAGCACACAAAGTGTTCCTCCAGTATTCGGGAGTTGCATAATCTCTTAGTCATAGGAACATGTATAAGTCATGAAGAAAGCAATAGCAACAAACTAAACGATCATCGTGCTAAGTTAACGGATGGGTCAAGTCAATCACATCATTCTCTAATGATGTGATCCCGTTAATCAAATGACAACTCATGTCTATGGCTAGGAAACTTAACCATCTTTGATTCAACGAGCTAGTCAAGTAGAGGCATACTAGTGACACTCTGTTTGTCTATGTATTCACACATGTACTAAGTTTCCAGTTAATACAGTTCTAGCATGAATAATAAACATTTATCATGATATAAGGAAATATAAATAACAACTTTATTATTGCCTCTAGGGCATATTTCCTTCAGATGCAACTTCTTGATATGTTGCAGCATGTTGAGAACTATGTATCCATAATGCGTAAGAATGAAGCAGCATTAGACACAGTAGCGTCACATACGATACCCTTCACTAAGCTGAATGGACACCCTCTGGAGATTGCTGCCTCTTATATTTATACAACTTTGATGTTTCCACAGGTAAAGCGTCAGATTGTCGAAGGAACAAATTGGCAGGTCGTAGACCGGGTAGTGTGTGATGCTTTGGTCGTGTTTGGAGTTTTGCGCAAAGTCCCATATGGCAGGGATGCTAGAGAATTGCAAGGTAAGGATGGTAAGGACTCGGATGCTAAGGTTCCTACAGACTTGGAAGGTAAAGATGGTGAGGACTTGCATGCAAAAAACTTGGATGCTGAGAATCCCAATGACTTGGAAGGCAAGGATGGTGTGGACTTGGATGCAAAAAACCTGGATGGTAAGGACTCGGATGCTAAGGTTCCTACAGACTTGAAAGGTAAGGATGGTGAGGACTTGCATGCAAAAAACTTGGGTGCTGAGGATCCAAATGACTTGGAAGGCAAGGATGGTGTGGACTTGGATGTAAAAAACCTGGATGCTAAGGATCCCGATGACTTGGAAGGTAAGGACAGTGAGGAGTTGGGTGCACAAGGCGTGGATGCTAAGTCTGTGGATGTTAGATATCACGTGACTTGTCTGTTTACAGGAGCAAGACTGGATGTTGCAGCTTGTAAATATAAAAAGTTGGAAAGTGAGGATTACCCATGCGCACATATATTCTGCGTTCTGGATCATCTTGGTGTACGCACATTTCCAAACAAATTGTGAAGAAAAGATGGACAATGCATGCCAAGCCAGCGTTCCCTTCTTCGAGGACTGCGAATACTCATGTATGGTCTGATCACATGAATAAGTATCATCAACTATGCAACATGGCTAGTGACATTTTATTCACAGCAGCAGCTAGCGATTCACTATCAGAACAGGTGATGGAGCTCCTCCGGAGTATATTGGTTGATGGAGAAAAAACTGATTTGGATGAAGGCCAGAAATGTTTGTTCCTTTGCCGACATACTTCTCTGCTACTCGCGAATGCTGCACTGATGACGTGGAAAATCCAATCAAAATAGTTCCAAAAGGGAGACCAACTACCGAAGAAGCGAACAAGAGGATTAAATCCAGGCGCGAGCGGATGAGAGGGAAAAAAAGCAACGAAGTTAGTGCACATGTTTATCTCATTGTTCATTTCCATACATGCTTACAATGTTAATATGTTCTCCGGGAGAGTGTTCACATGTTTTTCTTCAATTTACGCAGGAAAAAATCAGGGAAATCAAAGGTCACACGGAGGAAGAAGCGAAAAGAGAAAGACTCAGAGACAGAAGAAGAGACAGAGTCTATTACAGAAGAAGAGGAAGATTCAAAAAAACCAACGAAGTTAGTGCACATGTTTATCTCATTGTTCATTTCCATACATGCTTACAGTGTTAATATGTTCTCCCGGAGAGTGTTCACATGTTTTTCTTTAATTTGCGCAGGAAAAAATCGGGGACATCAAAGGTCACAAGGAGGAAGAAGCGAAAAGAGAAAGACTCAGAGACAGAAGAAGAGACAGAGTCAGATATAGAAGAAGAGACAGAGGCAGATACATAAGAAGAGGAAGATTCAGGTACTGAAGAAGAGGAAGATTCAGATGCAGAAGAAGAGGAAGATACAGATGCAGAAGAAGAGGAAGATTCAGATGGAGAAGATGGTGGGCTGAGGAGGGCTAGGAAGAGACCATTGAAGTATGCTAGGCTGCGGAAGGGTATGAAGAGACCGTTCAAGGATGGTAGGCTGCCGAAGGGTAGGAAGAGACCATTGGAGGTTGCAGAAGAGGATTATGCAAAACCAAACAAGTGGGCATTACCATAATTGTGCGTACTTAAACGTGTTTTCGAATGCTGGCTGCATATTCATCTATTTCATTTTTTGCAGGAAACGCAAGTGCGCTCCAAATGTCAAAGCTGGGAGGAAGAAAAAGCAAGATGACAAGGAAGTGCCTGCCAGGAATGTTGCAGCAAAGGGTGTGCGAAGGAAACCAGTGAAGTTAGTGTTTGTACTTACATGTCCGCTCTACAAGTCAGGTCTTTGCTAGTACTATGTTGACGTGTCTTAACTTTTCCTAGAAAGACTCTAGGAAGGGCGGTAAAGAACAGGCCAAAGGGGTGATGAAGACAAAAAGGCCTGCTAGAAATGTACCAAAGGCTGTGGGAATAAGAGCTGTGAAGTTAGCTTCTGCAGCTATGAAGAGAAAATCAGTGAAGTTAGTGTTTTTTGTGTTCACGTGTACTGTACATGCTCAAATCTTCTTTGCTATCCTATTAACAAAAGTTGTTTCATGAAGGAAAGCTAAAGTGAAGTCGAGACATGATGTTTAGATGCACAGGGTCAGGCAGAGAAAACAGAAGGATTTATGGGGTCGAAAAATTGAGAACAAACTGAATTAGACAGTTTTCCATGCCGTGATCCACCTTGTTTCGGATGTATGTGACGTATTTGATGCTCTACCACTATTCTTCTGAATTCCTCGTTTGATTGGTACCCTCATTTTATTATGGACAGGTAGAGATGATAGGCTAGCTACGATTTATCAACATCAATCAAACAATGCATTTTTAGTGAAGTTGGTTTTCTGTATTTTTTTCATTTTTTTTACATAAAATATTGCTCAAAATTTGTTCAAAGTGTGGTCAAATTTCATACTTGAAATATAAAATAGAAACCGAGAAATTATATATATACGAAAATAGAACGTTGGATTTCCTCAGAAACCTATTATTATGAGCACAAAATTTCAAATTTGTATCAAAATAGAAACCTCGTTTTCAAATAACCTTGAAAAATGTTTATTTTGAAATAGAAAATAAGCATACCGATATTTTAAAAATAGCATGCTCATTTGAAAAAAGCATGTTCAATTGAAAACAACATGAATATGCGGATTTAAAAATAACATGCTGCTTTGAATGTGCTGTTTTTAAAATACCATGCTATTTTAAAAATAGCATGCTGATTTTAAAAATATAATGCTATTTTCAATATGTTGTTTTTAAAATACCATGCTATTTTAAAAATAGCATGCTGATTTTAAAAATATAATGCTATTTAAAAAAAATAGCATGCTGATTTTAAAAATAGCATGCTGTTTTCAATATGCTGTTTTTAAAATAAGCATGCTAATTTTAAAAATAGCATGTTGCTTTTAAAAATATAATGCTCTTTTCAATATGCTATTTTTAAAATAGCATGCTGATTTCAAAAATAGCATGACGATTTCAAAAATAGCATGCTGATTTTGAATATGTTGTTTTTAAAAATAGCATATTCATTTCAAAATAGCATGCTGATTTCAAAATAACACCCTAATTTTAAAAATATAACGCTGTTTTCAATATGTTGTTTTTAAAATAGCATGCTGATTTCAAAAATTGCATGCTTTTTTAAATATGTTGTTTTGAATGTAGCATGCTGATTTTGTTAATAGCATTTTTCATTACGCTGTTTTTAAAAATAGCATGTTTTTTAGTATACTGTTTTTAAAATTTTAAAAATAACATGCTGGTTTGCTCTGTTTTTGAAAATAGCATGCTTTTTTAAATATGAAAGCTTCGACTCGCAAGTTTTTGTTTTTGCATTGCATTTTTTGCAACACATACAAACCTCATTTTCAAAATAACTCATACTAGCCAACACAGAAACCGCGTTCTAAAAATGAAATTAGCATCTAATCCATATGAAACCCGGTTAGATTTGATTTTAAAAATACTGGCATCACTTTAAAACTGTGGCAAAAAAAGGAAATATCATTGCAGTCAATAAAGGTAATGATACCAAGGAGGGTACCAAGTGCGTTATATATAGACTTGCATAGCAAGTACATTACGCCACATAAGTTTATACTACCACCAACCGGTTACTGCCAAGTTCCACTTACTGGATGATCTTCATATCCAGTCGGACCCAAAAGTTATACTACCAAAGTACCAGTTACTACCAAGTACCAATTACTAGTAAGTTCCACTTACTGGACCCAAAAGCTGATACTACCAACTTCCAGTTACTAGCTACTACATACATATTATAACAACTAGCGTCAAACTATGCCATTCAGTCATGGTTCTTCACATGGGTCAACAAATCTTCATGCCACTGGCCATGTTCACCTTAAGCCCACCTCCCCTCCTTTCCACCGCTATAGAATATTTGATGCCGATCGCCCAGGAGTCGAGGACATACAACTACCTGACCTGGGAGTACATGCGGACCCAATGGAGGTCCCAGGAGAGAATACCACTCATCAGCAAAAACAAAAAGATGACACGGAGGTCTTTGCCAAAGGCATTTCTGCTAAGGGAATACAAAAAGATTACATGGATGCCCCCATGAAGAACGTAGCTGAAGATTTGCAGCCTACTCCTAGTTTGCATTCGCGAAAGCATTCAAAAACCACCACTAGCCTTGAAGCTTTCATGGTGATACACATTTTACATCTAACTAATTTTGTTTTAAGTTAACGCAGATTTGTAGCTAACATATGATCTTCCACGTTCAAGATGAAGAAGACAGAGCTGTTGCTGCAGCTTGCAAGGAGAGTCTCAAGAATGTTTCACAACTGTATAAAGAGGTGGATGCTTCGCAGGGTGCTCGGAGTTTGGATTCGCGAAAGCATTCCAAAGCCACCTCAAGCCTCGAAGCTTTCTAGGTGATGCACATTTTACATTTAACTGTTTTTTTATTTCACGCAGATTGCAAGCTAACAAGTGCTTTATTTCGAATCACAAGATCCTCTGAATTTGAGGCACAATAAGAATGTGCGAAAGGCTGAAGAAAGAAGAAATCAAGATGACGAAGATGTCAGCACTACAAAAAAACGACACATCCATGAGATTTTGGGCTAAACGAATTTTTTTCTGTCATACTTATGACACTTCTATGACGATAATTGTAACAAAACCCGGTATCATCATAGATGTGGTGGGGTCCTACTTCTATGACAAAAAATCATGACAGAAAATGGGCTTTTCGTCCTGGGCGGGCCGGAGACGCAGCTGCATGACATTCTTTAGGCCGTCCATGACGGAAAAAACCGTGGTAGAAGTGAGGGCGAGGAAAATATCGGGGTGTTCCCGGTTACGGTGGGTGGTTGGGGCCGAGCGATGCGCGTTTCTCTCGTACACGCACGTGCGTGGGTGCGAGGAGTTGGGCTCTAACTGAACCCGAGTGAGGCGTGGGGCTCTAACTGAACCCGAGCGATTGCACTGTAGGCTATGCATTACTGAACCCGAGCGATCGATCGATGGCTGTTAACTGAACCCGATCGAGCGATTCCTTCGCTACTGCCGCTAACTGAAGCCGATCGATACTGCCTCTGGATGAACAGTGAGTGTTGCTGGGGGGTTTGGATGAACAGTTCCCGATGGGGGTGGATGAACAGGACCCCGTGGTGTTGCCTCTGGATGAACAGTGAGCGTTGCTGGGGGGGTTGGATGAACAGTTCCCGGTGGGGGTGGATGAACAGGACCCCGTGGTGTTGCCTCTGGATGAACAGGACCCCGATCGATCGAGTCGGTTGGGGCTGGATGAACAGGACCCCGTGGAGGGCTGGATGAACAAGACCACCCCGTGGAGGGCTGGATGAACAGTAGACGGTGGAGCGTTGGATGAACAGTAGCCTGTGGAGTGGTGGTTGAACAGGAGCCCATGGAGAGGGTTGGTTGAATAGTAGCTGGTGGAGTAGCGCGCGGTGGAGGCTGGATGAACAGGAGCCCGTGGATGAACAGTCGCAGGTAGAGGCTGGAGGAGGTCGACGGTGGATGAACAGTAGCCCATGGAGGCTGGAGGGGGTCGACGGTGGAGATGAACAGTATCCCGTGGAGTCCTGTTTTGCGGTACGCCACACCCCTCCCAATGAACAGGACCCCCGTTTCGACCGTAGCGCTCCAACACAAGTCCGTTTCCTCCGTTTTGCGGTACGCCACACCCTCCCGATCAACAGGACCCCGTTTCGACCGTAGGAGGTCCGTTTCCTCCGTTTTGCGGTACGCCAGACCCCTCCCGATGAACAGGATACAGTTTCGAATGTTGCCGGTCGAACACAAGGCCGTTTCCTCCGTTCTGCGGTACGCCAGGCCTAATTTCCATCGGTTGTTCCGTCCAAGCCCTCCCGATGAACACGACGACGCATTCCGTTCCGACCCAACCGGTTGGCTCCCCATGAACACGACGACGACACTGTTTCTCCATTCTGACCCAACCATGTACACGAGCCCTGGCCGTACATATGCGGGAGTAGGCATTCGAGACCCTGCCCGTATGTACGTACGTGGCCATATTTTCTTTCTTGCACACTGGCCGCTGTACGTACGTGTACATGCTACGTGCGCGCCTCTACATCGACCAGTATGTACAGTATGTACGTACACATTCGCGACCAGAATGACAATGCTACGTACGCTTTGACCAGGTGGGTCCCGACTGTCAGGCACTTCCTTCCCTGCGAAGATGTAGCTGGTGGGTCCCAGCAGTCACGGGGGCGAATCAATTTTTTTGCCCGGACGCACTTCCTTGCATGCGAAGATGTAGCTGGTGGGTCCCAGCAGTCAGGGGGAAATGTTTTTTTCATGAAATACGGTGGCCCGTCCGGTGGGTCCCCGCTGTCAGGTGGAGGAATAATTATTTTGCGTGTAATAAGGAGGCACTTCCTTGCTGCGGCCGTGGACCTAGCTGTCAGCCTCTCCACGTACAGTACTCTTCCGATGGAAGTCGTACCTTGACCACGTTGACCACGCCGCGCCGAGAGCACCAGGGCGGTGGACGACGGTGAGGCCTAGGAAGGGGACGACGCGGAGCCAGGGAAGACGCGGCAGTGGAAGTCCGCGCGGAGAGGAGTACGAGGGTTCACTGGTTCGGCTGCGGTGTGAGGCTGTCGTTGCCGCAGGGCCTGGCCAGCAGTGGGAATAGTAGGGGGTGGTGAGGTCTCCGCGGCAGCTCAGCCGGCCACGGGAGGCAGGAGCATGCGGCACGACCGGCGCTGCTTTGGGCGGCTGGAGCAAGAAGACCAGAGATTGAAGAAGCACTACGGCCGTTGGATGGACATCGTACGGTCACTGGAGCTAGAATCGTTCATATTGACTAAGTTGACAAAGCACACCGTCCCCGTCAACTTAGTAGGCCCACAAGTCAGCCACCCACCAAGGTGGGTCCCAACTAGCCGGGGGAGTATTCATTTTTTTGTGTAATAAGGAGGCACTTCCGGTGGGTCCGAGCTGACAGCGGGGGGAACGTTTTTTTCGTGAAATACGGTGACCCGTCCGGTGAGTCCCAGCAGTCAGGGGGGAAACGTTTTTTTCGCAAAAATACGGTGGCCCGTCCGGTGGGTCCCTGCTGTTAGGTGGAGGAATCATTATTTTCCGCTAATAAGGAGGCACTTCCTTGTTGCGGTTGTGAACCCAGCTGTCAGCCTCTCCACGTACAGTACACTTCCGATGGAAGTCGTTCCTTGACCACGTTGACCACGCCGCGTTCCGTTGCATGCATGCGTCCATGGGCGTGGTGCGTCCCCACTGTCAGCCTCTCATGTACAGTCATCTTCCGATGACTCTCGGTTGTTGACCACGTTGACCACACCGTGCCGAGCGCACCAAAGGCCGATGGACGACGGCGAGGCCCCAGACTGGAACGACCCGGAGATGGGGAAGATGGAGCAGTGGACTCGCAGATGGAGAGGAGTGGGAAACTTGACTGGTTCGGGTGCGCGGCAGCACAACCGCGGTGCCGCCCACGGGAGACAGGAGCAAGAACAGAGGTTGAAGAAGGAGCACGGCTGTTGGATTAACATCCAACGGTCCAACTGCTAGAATAATTTGTTGATTAAGTTGACAAAGCCCTGCGTACACGTCCACTTAGTAGGCCCGCAAGTCAGCCACCAAATCTGACGGGTCCCAGCTGTCAACGGGAGGAATAATTTTTTCGCATAACAAGGAGGCACTTCCTTCCGTGCGAAGATACAGCCGGTGGGTCCCTGCTGTCAGGTGGAGGAAACATTATTTTCAGCTTAATAAGGAGGAACTTTCCTTGCGTGCGACCATGGACCTCGTGGGTCCCAGTCGTCAGGCTCTCCACGTACAGTCCTCTTCCGATGAGTCTCGTTTGTTGACCACGCCACACCGAGCGCAGCGAGGCGGTGGACGACGGCGAGGCCTCGGACGGGAACGACTCGGAGATGGGAAGACGTGGTAGTGGAGTCGCAAATTGAGTGGAGGAGAAGGGTTATAACTGGTTCTGGTGCGGCGTGGGGCTGCAGTCGGTGGAGAGTAACAGGAGGTGTGGATGGGTGGAGGGATAGCCTGGCCAGCGGTGGGGTAGCGCTTTGCAGCAATGCGTGCTAAGCAGAGCCGCTAGCCGCCGGAGGCCCGACCAGGCGGTCTCGGCGACGCTGGAGGAAGAAGACGAGAGATTGAAGGTGCATGCCGACCAAGTTGACAACTCCCTCCGTAGGCTTCGACCTATTGGCCCACATGTCAGCCTGCAAAAATGTGGCATATATTTAACCCATGTTTTCTAGAATGTACAGTCCATTTGCTGGGCTGGGTGAACAAATAATTTCGCGTCAATGCGGCCCATTTATATTATCTAAGAAATCCCAGCCCATTTGCACTTCCTTCAAATACACGAATTAGCTGGGCTCATTATATATATAATGTTATGTTAGAAGGAGCAATTAATATAAAAAATAAACCGGAGAGGCACATTTTTTATATACATAATTAACAAATTAGCGAGTTATTGCTCAAAATAAAAATAAGCGCGTTATTATTACATTGGTCCTTAAAATCTTCGCAAGCTTTTGTACGCAATCACCAGGATTTTCCTTGCCTGTGAGTCAAAAACAACCAGGATTTTCCTTGCCAACTTCTGTTAAACATTTACTTTTATGAGTTAATAACACGTCGGATGTTTTTATAATGTATATATAAGTCTCTATAAAATATACGATAATAGTAATAATATAAATATATATAATGTGGTTAAAAGAATACATTGGGCCGCCGATCTTTAAGAAAAAGCCCATAGGCCGGTATGGACCTCAAAAAATAAGTTGAAACCACTGTCACCATATGTCGTGGGCTATGCATGTTAAAATACAAAACCTAGGCCTAGCTGATACTTGTTCGCCCTCTGGAAAAAAATGATACCAGATCCCCGAGCGAACTGGATTATAGAGGGGGCCGGCGGCACGACTGAAGAAGCACATCAGGGGCGATTTTTTTCTTCAGTGGATGGCTCTCGATGGTGTTTTTTTACTTGCCTCTGCACAATACAACTTGTATTTTTAGCCTCCCAGTCCGTGGTGGACCAGCAGCCCATTTGCTGGGCGGGCTAACCTACAGAAACCAGCACTCGATTTTTCATCAAGCCCCCAAAACAACGTAGTACTATGTTTGTTTTGAGGCCGAAAACATTACGATAATGGTTGAGCGGGGGAGGGGGCAAGACAGAGCAAAAAGATTAAAAAGAGCTGATGCGCCATTGCTACCCTAACAAAGCAGGTGCAATTCTTCTCGGGAAGAGGGTGTGCCGTTGACACCCACACGTCACATACCCCACAGTAGGCATACTAACAAGTTCACACACAAGCACAACAGAAAAGGTAAACACTCGTATCAAACTGAGGTTCACAGGACACGTTCATATTCATAGCCAACATTCACTATCAACAACTCAAAAGATTCATATATACACAAGTTCAACATGTCTATGGATCCAAATGATTGATAGATCACACAACAATATTCATAGATAATTCACAAAAAGATTCAGATATACACATGTTCAGTATGTTTATGCATCCAAATGATTCAGATCACAGCCAATATGATCCATGGACGAACTTTAATTACCTAGGATACAGACTGGTAAATGGTGTTCAGTCGGAGGTACTTCTTGCTAAAACTAATGCTTGTACGAGTAACATTTCGAGTACATAAGAGGCAGCACAGACAATCTGAACTTTGCTTGTAGGTTTATCCTCAAATAGTGGCCTCGTGCCGAGGGAGATTTGAGCAACTTGGCCACTACTTTCATACAACTAGTTTACTGGCTCATCTTGGTCCTGTAGCTCGCCAAAATTCTACATTGCAGACTGGTAAATGGTGTTCAGTTGGAGGTACTTCTTGCTAAAATTAATGCTTGTAAGAGGCAGCACAGACAATCTGAACTTTTGCAGACGAGAAAGGAGGCGGTTGAGAAAATGAACCACCCAAATTTTTTGTGCAGTTCAACTGAAATGGAGCATCCCTGGTGTGGAGACTGATTAAGTGCCAGATGAATATACGTGTCAACCAACTTGTCTGGAATCTTTAGACTGCATGCCATACAGTTCGCTACCATATCTGCCGATAACCAAAAGGCACAAGTTGGGACCAAAGACTGGACTGTGTTTTTCTGGGCTATGCGCCAAGCAATATTTTTAGCGTTCACTCTCCTAATACTTGGAGTTTGACAACTGGTTGACGCCGGTTGATACTCGAATGAATATAGGCACTTCTTGTCAACATCGATGCTTGTCTGAGTGAACTTTGGAGTACATAGCAGCAGCATAAGTATCTGTCCATCTGATCTTTTTGTGCAGTTCTACTGAAATCACCCAATGCAATGATTTGCCTGCAAGTTCAGGCTCCAAGTTACTCCTTTATAAAATCGGCAAACAGTATCACAATACCAAATTACCAATACATGACAAGCACAATAATCAGGATAAAGACCAGTACCAACCTGTGTGAGGTAGCATATCAATTACTTTTTCCTTTGACTGGAAGCCGAGATAAGCGAAGCAACTGACAGCAAAGGAAGCAAGCAGGCCCAGATTAGCGACTGACAGGAAAGGACGGAAGCTGTCGAGGCAATGAAGCACCCAAAGTTTTTGTGCAGTTCCACCAAAATCGAGCATCCCTGTTGGCACATATATTGAGAGAGTGAGATTACTGTAATAGTGGGACTAGTTGATGAAACATACACTAACAAATAGAAGCACCCTCATTATCTTAATGGGTAAAGTTAGCAACATAGTAGTCTTGCTTAAAGAGAGGTATTAGTTTATTTAATCAGTGCCAATTAGCTCAACACTCAGAGCATTGCCATGTATCATAGGTTGCAAAACTTTAACGTGCAAAGATAAAGGAGTTTCTCATGACAGTAGCACGATGCAAATAGAGATGACAACAAACTAATATGGATGAAGGCCTTAGGCCCGTACCAACCTGAGGAAAAAAGCTTATTCATGTAGTCCCATAAGAGATGATAAAGCACTCACTGGAATCACTCAATAGTACATATTTTTGTGCACTTCAAATGTATGGTTGAAATCACTATTGTTTACCAGTGCTGAGATTATATCAAAAGATTATCAAGAACTTCCAGCAGAATTAAAGCACATGCTGGGATACAGTTCATTGTATTGTCTTGTGTAGTTCCACTAAAATGTATGATTAGGACAACATGAACCTTGTTTGCACAAGTAGGAACAAGGTGAAACCTTCATTAGCTTAGTGAGAAAGGATAGAAAGACATTAGCATATTACTCTAACAGTAGCATCAAATTCATGATGGACAATACGCAAAACATTGCCTCATTGAACCAATGGCATTAAATTGACATGCAAAACAATAGCACTATTATGTCATGACACTAATAATATTCCCTCCCTGCTCCACCACATTATTCACCTCCATAGACAAACATACACACGTACATGATTCAGCATAGGGTGCTACTAAAGATTTGTTTAACTCCGACAGGAAAATTAGGCAGCAATAAATTAGTGGTACTTAAGTACTCCTAATTAATTAAGTGAGACAGTAGAAGTGGAAGGGCTCCCTGGAGGATCGTCTCACATGTAAGGTAGTCGTTTCCGGAGCCCTTGAATGGCCTCGACTGAGGCCTCTGGCTTCAGCAAGATCGCCTTGGGACTGTTTATTCTTCTTCTTCTTCCTCTTCATGCTCTGTTTCTCATTCTCCTCACCAGTTGGTGAAACCAAGTACATGATTGGCCTTCTATTTCAGAATTGGTTTTGTCAGTGAGGGAGTACAAGTGTACTAGTAAAAAATAGCATTATTTTCTCATGCCAGTCGCAAAATAGAGATGAACACATGCATTAAATAACATTCTTACCTAAAGGAAGGTTATGGTGCCAATATGGATGATGAGGATTGGAACACAGATCTCCCTTTGTGCAGTTCCACCGAAATGAACCAACTGTTCCATTCTGACATTCCAGTTAAACAGCACAAAAGTCACTTCTTTTAAGAAGAGTTTTGTGCAGTGCACCAAAAGGTCACAACAACAACCAGGTGAAATGGATATCCCCGTTTACACAAAAAGCTACAGAGGAAACAGTCAGAGTCTCAAACAATTACAGGCAAAAACATTTGGCTAAACTTGTCACGGCTTATAATAGTGGCATGGCTTTATTTTTACCAGGGGAATTAGATTAAGAATAGCTAAATATTTGGTATAAGGGCATGGGACAGTGGGTGCACCAGCAGTCCAGCACCATGTACCTAAACAGGGGCATAAAGTGGTGATTCATAGTTTGTTGCCCCGAGAAACAAACATCCAAGAAACATATCCGGGTTGGTCCCATTTTTGTTCACTCTAGCCACCTACTCCTATGTGTGGATAGCAAATCTAGTCCTGGTCATACCACTGTGTTCAGCGTTACCCCTATATTTCCCTTTTCGACCAAGAGACCGGTTGGATGACCAGTCTGTACTACTTTCGCCCCTTTCGTTCCTGTTTGTACCAAGTCCGATGTACTGCATACTAAATTCCCCCACCCCCACTTTATTTCTTGTTTGAACCAAGTACAAGATTCGACTCCATGAAGTAGCTTTACCTCTAACAATAGAAGAAAAAAAATAGGTGACGTTGGACCATCCGATCGAGAGGGGCTGAGAGGTAGAAAATGATGCACATGCAGCGACGTAGCGAGCTGGGGAAGTAGAGCTGTTTTGAAGGAAGATATACCTGAAGGTCGTCGGGATGTGGATAGGTGGGCAGCGGGAGGCCGGATCCGCCCACACTAGGGCAACAACGAAGGGATCGGAGGACCTCCCGCGCCGACGCTCGGCCAGAGATAACGGTGCGGCCGACAGTGGGTCTCCTCCCTCGCTGTCGACGACGGCCTAAATGCTGCCCCTCCTCCCCTTCACCGGCGGAGGGGGATACGTCTGGATGTATAACCAGCGGTGAGGATAGAAAGACAGTGTTTTTTGAAGGGAGAAAGACAGTGTTACCACCCCTATCTTGTTTAGATCTGGAGAGAATGAGAGTGTGTGAATAGAGCAACCCTAGTGTAACATCCCAAAATTTTCCAAATTTTGGAATGTTAACAAATAAGTAATATTGTGGGAATTGCTTCAATTTTCACGGGAATTTAAAACTTTTTGAGACCTTGTTTAAACTTTTCAAACCACGTTATAAAAGAAAGCTATGGTTGGAAAGTTTATCCAATGGCATTCCATTTACTGTTGAACTTTCTGAAATATTTTCAAACCACATTCAAATGGATGAGTGAGAATAAAATGACTTTCTCAAATGTGGTGTAAAAATATCCCATAAGGATTTTATTTGGAGCTTCTCTTTTGAAGTTGAAACTTATTTGTATTTTTTTTTTGAATAAACCATTTAATGAAAATATGAGAGGAGATAATATGACTTCTCCAAAACTATTATTGGAAATATTCAATATTACTTGTTAGTCATTTGGGTAATCATAAAACCCTAAAACATATGTTGGGGCAATTATGAAGCCCATAATGCATTATTAAAATAAGTTTGTGCACGAAAATAAGTCTAATGAATTCTGAAACTAATGTGCGCACACTCCAAATAATAAACATGTAAACATAAATATTTTTTTTAAATCTTGTTAATGAAACTTTTCGCATATAGTTAAATAAATAATTAATAAATCCTAGCCTGTCCTAATTGGGCCTGACCCATCTATCCCTCTCTCTCATTTGTTTTTCTGTTCCTCTTCCTTGTACATGGGCCGACCGATCTAGCCCACCTCCACTCGATCTTCTTCTACCTCAGGATCACGTACACAGCTACAGAAAGAGAACTCCATGGACGCCTGTACCTCTTCCTCCCCTCCTCTCCCTTCACTCCCCCGCACTATCTGACCTCCTGAATCGTCACCCGCTCCCTCCCTCGACCCTTTGCCTGCTTAGTGCGCATTGGAGACTCCCGTAGTGGCCATTACAAGGCAGAGAAACAGCCACCATTAAGCACCACCACCTGCTCGAATTCTGACGTCCCCCGCTCCTATAAATAGTACCCATAGGTGAAAATCACAGCCCTCACCCCCTCCCGAGGAAACCCCTCTCTACCTCGCCCTCCTCTGTGAGCAATTGCTCGCCGGAGTTCTGCAGCTCCGGCGGCCGCTCCACGCCGCCACGGGACGAGGCCAAGCCCGGAATATTTCCCAACGGACTCCCCTCGTCGGCCTCTTCGCTGTTCATCTGCTACTTGACGTCGGGGACCGTCTTCCACAACTCCGGCGACCTTCTTCCCCAACTCCGGCGACCAACTCCGGCAAGCCTCCTCTAAATTCCGTAAGTCTTTTTATAGAAAAATATCCAAACTTTGGAAATTCGTATCTCCCAAACCGTATGTCCGATTTCGACAAATAAGATATCCACGGATTCTTTTGAACTTGTAGTTTTTTATGAAATTATAAAATTTCACTTTTGAGCAACCTAAAATTTAGTTTTGATTTAAATGGTAAATTGAATATTTTTTGCCATATCTTTTAATCTATAAGTCATATCAAAAAGATTATTATACAAAATTTGATCGTTAGAACCATACCTATCTGTTAGGACCTATACCTTAATTTTTCAACCATGCTTAGTTCATATTTTAGCCTCTACACCATAAAATCACGTTCCTTACTCATAATTTAACATTTTCGACCAATTAAATTTTATGCTTAGAAATCTCTTAGATTGATCCCTAAAAATCTCCGTGGTCATATGTTACTACCACACAAATTTGGAGTTAGTAAATTATTAGTTTCAATTCCCTAAACTCATAACTTTCAATTCCCATAGTCGACCACAAGTCTAATATTCTAAATAGTTTCTTTATGGAAATTTGGTTGTCAAAACTTGTCTCTCAATCACTCTATATATTGACACCATGATCTTCCCTTGAACCAACTTGACCCACCCTAGAATAAAATCTATGACACATTCCCATCCAAAGAAACTTCTTATCTCAACCATAGTCACGACATGATAATTATCCTAAGAATGTGTTTGTATTGTTAATTTGAATCTTTATTTGAATTGTTGTGTGTTGAAGTATTTTCTTTCGTCGTTAGATATATCGTAAAGTAAAGGAGTGACGATAACAAGTAGGAATTAACTTCAAGACTCAGGCAAGTTGCAAATTGATCATGCTTTGACCTATGTTTTCATATTATGCATATTCCTTTATATTTTAATAATATGCTTGTTTTATAAAAGTTTTACAAGTATTATTACTAGCTAGAGCCATAGGTTCAAGACTTGCAACCATGCTTGGCCACGCTTGCACAAAATGGGTGGGATGAAAACCAAAATTGTTTTAAACCTTTAAACTTGCCTCTTTTGGGGCAACGTTTTGTGAAAACTTTTGGAAAACAAAACTATATACTATTTTACTTCTACTCCCTGGGCGGAATGGTATTGACGGGAGCGTCTACAAGTGATTGCGCCCATCGGGGTCTTGCAGTGAATGCGCCCGACTGGGGTCTTGCACACAGGTTTTTTGGTGGGGATTGCCGTCCAGGGGACTGAGATCTTCCAAGTACAGTTTGATGTAGCTTCCAGTACAGCCGCATGCTACTATGGGCTCTAGCTTAGCTTAGTACTAACGGGAAACCCTACCCCAGGACCGCCATCGGAGAGAGGCCTTCGTGCCGAAGTTGCGGGCGGCTTGGTGGTATAGGGGGCTGTTACGGAAAGGCTTCGTCACAACCTCCTCCTAGTCGTACACCCAAGTGTGTAACGATAAACGGGGTTGGTTGTGTCATGTGGGGAACGTGTACGACCTCTGCAGAGGGTTTAACCTAATCGATTAGCCGTGCCCCCGGTTACGGGCAATTTTGAGCAACTGAAGACTTGGACTGAAGAAGAATCTCCCCTCTCTTTTATAAAAATCTGTTTTAAGGGTTAAAGTTGAGGAATGAGCACAGTGAATGTGTTTCACTTCAACCTTATGTATGTTTTAAACTATTTTTGGAGAATGAGCACTGGTGCGTATATCCAAGTGTCTCACTCCTACCTTTTATACTAAAAACTATTTCTATTTCAAAAGAAGTTTACAAAATGTACTATAGGAGAAAATTGGCTTTATGCAAAGGAAACCTCCACCAATACTTACCCTGCATATATAATCTGTTATACTTTCCTTTGCAACTTGCGAGTACATTCCACGTACTCATCTGCACCTGTCATGTGCAGATCTCGACAGATTAAGAGACGATAGGGTTATGGTCTACACTCAACGAGCCAAGTGGCGTTGATGGAGCCTAACTTAGTGACTACGTATAATTCCGCTGTATTATCTGCCAACTTGAGCTGTGCCTAAGGTATGATTTATATATATCTGGATCTACCGTTGTAGTAGAATGATGTATGTCTTATTGATATTCATTTTTGTTACTGTGTGTGCTAGCTATGATCCAGGGATAGCACAGTAAGCACAGAGACTTGGATTCTATCAAATCCGGGTCGTTACACCTAGCAAGCAAGCACGGAGGCTCCGGCCAATATATACGTAGTGGGGTAGTTTTCCTTTTTCACTCCATCAAAACAATCATTTAAAATTGTGTACTACGTGCCAGGTTGCCTTTTTTTAGTTGTTGATTGTTTTTTGAGATAGCTACCCGCTTGTTCCAAGTGGTGTTACGGTGTGCCAGGTCGCACTTTGTATCGTTCAAGTCTGGTACAAGTCCCTCCATTAAAGTGTGGCAAGATTCCCTTAGGCAAGCCAAAGTGTGTCTAACAATTTGAGCAACTCAAGTTAGGCAAGTGTGGCAAGTGTGGGAAAAATAATGTGGCAACATAAGACAAACATAGTCACAATCCAAACAGCCCCGCAATTTTTTGTGACATGCATGAAAATTTGGTTAGTTAAATTTATAGTCAAAATTTGGCAAGGTGCATCAAATCAACACATGCAAGTATCAAAAGGGAAGTCACGGCATGCATGCATGCGATGTACTCCCTCCGTTTACAAATATAAGTCTTTTTTAGAGATTGCAACAAGTGACTACATAAGACGCAAAATATGTCTACATACATCTGTATGTAGTAGTCCATTTGAAATGTGTAATAAGACTTATATCGAGTGCAGTGCTTTGATGGGTCGCGTCAACTCGTACAAGACCGAGAAGTTTGATTACTACAACGCCCTCTCCCTCGCGGACTGAGCTTCGGTGCGTTAACTGCACCTGCCTTTGGCTGCATGACAGGTGGGCCAACCACCTGTTGGGCCCACCTGTCATAGACGCAAAGGAAGGAACAATAAGTCAATGAAGCTGCGTCCCTCCCTCGCGCATGAGCGTGGTGGCTGGCAGGACTAGTAGGAGCTTTCGCTACACGCTTCTTGACGGCGGCGAACTTGCGGATGGAGTTGACCATCATGTCGTGCATGTGAGAGGCGAAGCCGGCGTCGGCGAGGGCTACGACGCCGGCGGTCGCCAGCACCGTCTGGAAACGCTGCGCGGTGCGGGGCCGCAAGCCGGGGCCTTGGATGATTTGGCACAACCGACTGCCGCTCGCGACCATCGCCTCCATAGGTGCTTCTGGCTTCTGGTCACTTGGTCTTGGATTGGAGTGATCACTGTTGCGCAGAGACTAAGGAGTAGATGGATTGGAGTGGTGGGGCGCCTTTATATGAGAATCCAAACTTTGTTGTATTTACATTGTGCTGGCTCTATTCTGCTTCTACAATTAATTCCCTCTGCATGTGGAGTAATCTGAGGATACATCATTGACCGTTCAACATCTTGGGAACCGCTACCCTCTCCCTCCTTGGCATTCAAGAACCTATGGAGGCGACTGCCGCTCGCGTCTATCGCGTGTCAGGAGACGTTCCCGTCGACGACGAGGTGCCTATGGTGACTTCGTAAATTTCAAGATGATAGTACTAGTATACTCAATATTGTGCACCGCGACCAAGGCCGGGAGGAAAATGAGAGAACTACGTATTTATTAACGGTGTAAATTCACTCATTTTACTCCATATGTACTCCGTCTCGGTGTAGTCTAGTCACTTGTTGAAATCTTTAGAAAGGCAAATGCTCCTTTCTGGTTTACAGGGCTATACTAGCAAGTAGTACAATAGTGGGCTCACATAGCAATTTTGTCTCATGCAAGAGCCTGGCTATATGCGTGCTCCAAGGTTCACAACTGCCACGTTCGGGTTGCACTTGGCTCTTCACCTCTTCGAGAAGACGAACAATGATGTTACTAGTACTGCTTCTACAGTATCGAATCCACTGCTGCATGTTCGTCCACCGCGAGTGGGAGGGATAGCTTATTGTAGTACTATAAGCAAAAGCCTGTCCTCGTCTGCGAGCCACCGCGCGCATGGGCAAGGGAGAAGGCGTGTAGTAGTAAAATCAAGCTTCTCCTCTTTGTATGAGTTAACACGACACATCATAGCACTGGCCCCACATGGTTGCCTCTAAACTTGGCTGAAAGACCCGCAGTGTACAATACTCCATTTGTTGCAACCTCTAACATTTACCCCACCACAAATTAAAATATATAATCCTGTCTTGACGAGATGAGCGTGCAAACTAGAATCACCAGGATGACAGGTAGGGCCAGAAGATTATTTTAATCAAAAAATATAGCATGGAGCCGACCCCAACGATTTTAAGCTTATAGGCACAGTACACACTATCCTAGACTACTCTACACATGAAACTGCCACACGAGCGTCCGGGCTGCGCTTGGCTCTTCGCCTCTTCGGGAGTAGTACTGCAGTGGAGGAGTACTACAGTATGCTTCTGGCCATCTGACACCGATTGAACTGCTGCATGTCCACCGCGTACGGGTGGGAGAGCGTGTAGCGAACGAAAGATTCTCCTAGTCCTGCCAGCCACCACGCTCATGGGCGAGGGAGGGACGCAGCTTCATTGACTTACTGCTCCTGCCTTTGCGTCCATGACTCGTGGGCCCAATAGGTCGGTGGCCCACCTGTCATGTAGCCAAAGGCAGGTGCGGTTAAGGCGAGAGGGTGTTGTAGTAATCAAACTTCTCGGTATTGTACGAGTTGACGCGACACATCAAAGCACTGCACTCGATATATTTGAATAATTTGCGTTTACCGATGCATTAATTACAACGCATGCACGCATGCCGTGACTCTCCTTTTGATACTTGCATGTGTTGATTTAATGCACCTTGAAGTAGTATGAATATGTGACCGTAAAGCTTTGTAATGCCCTGGCCCTAATAAAGAGAGAGATGGTTGTGCACGAGGAGGGCGAGATCATGCAAACGAAACAGGACCCGACGATGGAGCTCTCTATGGTCTCGATGGACCTCACCTTGCTCCACTGCCCCTTGTGCCTCCGCCCCTTGAAGCCTCCAGTGTATGAGGTTCGAATACACCTCGTCCATTCGACTGATCGAGCAAGGTGCAGGTTTCTTGATTGATGTGTTGTTCGATTGATTTGTGCAGTGCAAGGGAGGGCACCTGGCTTGCGCGGACTACCGCATCGAGCGCCCAGGGAACCAGCGGCAGTGCCAGAAGTGCGAGCGCGGCGGTGGCTTTGACGTGCGGAACATGGCGATGGATGCCGTGCTCTCCTCGGTGAGGGTGGAGTGCCCGCACGAAGGCTGTGGGCTCTACGTCACTTACCACAAGCTCGCCGATCACCAGAGCGTGTGTCCGCTCGTGCCCTGCAAATGCCCCGTGCCCGTCTGTGTCTACGAAGGCCCGCCGCCAGTGCTCTCCCACCACATCAGCACCGTGCATCCCATGCCCGTGCACAGGATCCAGTACGACAAGGCGCTCCAGGTGCAAGTGCCACTGTCGGAGCCACGGCTCTTGCTGTTCGCGGAGGAGGACGGCCGCGCGTTTTTCTTGGTCGGCGGCGTGCTCAACATCGGCGCGCCTATCCCTGTGTCGGTCGTCTGCATCAGAGCGGGGGCATCCCCACTGCCGCACTACGTGGCCAAGCTGTGGGCGAACGACCCGCCGGGGAGCCCAAAGGCAGGACCGACACCGTCAAGGTGGAAATGGAGGTGACAAGCAGCAGGGATCCCGGCGACATCGCCGTGCAGGAGCTGACCTTCTTCATAGTTCCGCCCAAGCTGCTGGCCGGGGCTAAGCTGGTGTCCCTCCACATTCAGATTGACAAGCTCACGTCCTAAATGATTCTACAGTGCCTTCTGTTTATCCTAGTAATATGCTAATATAGGGGTTAGCTCGGTCTACTTTAGCTTAAGAGATGGTGGGTTTTGGTGGCGATGCAGCAATTACCTCGACATCAGATCAGCAGTGAAAGTAATTTCGAACGGTCGAATGGATATGTTATGTCTGTTGGATATATAGATCCTTTGGGTAAGAAGTAACAGCGTATATGCTTTTTTTGAAACGGAACAACGATACTAGTATAATTTTTGTTGACATGCACTAATATTTTCGAAACAGACGTCGGGCTGTAGCTAGAAGGGCGGTTGGGACGCAGCATCGGCCCATACCGCGGTGACCCCCTATTGGGATGCACCGACTGTGGATTTTCTCCCTCGCCGATGTCGACCGCGTCTACGCAGAACATTGTTCCCTTCCCCCAGCTGCGGGATCAGGCCGGATATGTGACCAGCAGTGTGGCCACCGTCGTTCTATGCTTGTGAAGAGAGCAACCCAAGCAAGCAGGCTTGTAGCTTAGGCTCCTCCTAGTGTATATATATTGGTTTTCTTTTTCTCTCCATATCAACCATTTTATATTACGTACGTGCCATTGAAGAGTGAAATGATGGTTGCTTCTTCCGACTAACTTACTTTGTGATTTGACTGCTCCTTTAGTGGCCCCTACACGTACTCCCCCTACGTGTATGCAATAGTCACACGTACACATGGACGCAAGAACGCGCGCGTCGCCCTAATGCATGCATGTCTGAGCACACGACGGAACACACACGATCACGCTCAAGTGCTCAACCTACACGGTCATGCACACACATACTCAGCAGGGTGAGCTAGTGACCGTATAAACACTGGAAAATGTATATATTGAGCGCAATGAGCGTATTATGAAGTCCACTGACCGTATTTTTACAAATATACAGTGACAGAGAGTGTATTTATCTCGTTTGAAATTAAACCATATTAACCGGAGAGGAGGCAGTATGGACTAGCATTACTTTGCCTGACCGAACGAGGAGAAGCTTGCAGGATGGGAGAAGCTTGCGTGCGGTGGCTCACAGGACAAGGAGAAACTTTTGACTAATGCAAGGTCTCCTTCGCTCAGGCGGTGGACATGCAAGAGTTAATTCGGTGTCAGATTTCCAGAAGCATACACTATACTAGTACTATTATTATTGCACTTTCCGAAGAGGCGAACAGCCAAGCGCAAAGTTTACTAGTACTAGTACTACTACTATAGTCTATAGAGGTATGTACTATACTAGTACTAGGAACCGGATGGAGGAGCGTCTGTACTCTTATTATATTTTTAAAATGTGATAAAGCAATCTTCACATTTGGTTCTCTTCGAGGGTTCTCGCATGTGATAATGGAAGTTGATTGCATGGAACACTCGCCACAATTCTCGCTTAATTCTGGCTCATATCCTATTTCAAATAGGAGCGGTAGCTAATACTTCCTCTTTTTTTATTATTCAGCATGTAAACAGGTCAGCAAACCTTGCGGCGCATCTTTGTGCGAACCGTGCTTGCTGCACTTTGAATGTGGCCGAGAGCTGGCTTGATGAAACACCTCGCTTCCTACTTCTTTTTTTGCGGGGTACCTCGCTTCCTAGTGACCAGTGTGTTGGCCGATCGTCCTAAGAATGCTTATATATGAATGAAGCTCTCTCATTTACCCGCAAAAAAGATTAAGCCATATTAACCGGAAAGGAGGGAGTATGGACTAGCACTACTTGTTGGTGTGTCCCGTCAACTCGCAGAACGAGGAGAAGCTTGCAGGACAAGGTGAAGCTCGCTTACGCCTTTTGACTAATGCAACGTACCCTCGCCCAGGCGGTGGACATGCATCAGTTCATTTGGTGTCAGATTGCCAGAGGCATACACTGTAGTACCGAACATGCGGAGTACCATCATTGTTCGACTCCACGAAGAGGCGAAGAGCCAAGCGCAAGGTTTAGTAGTACTACTACTAAAACCGCATGGTGGAGCCTCTGTACTCTTATTTTTTAATCTTTGATAAAGTACACATTTATTCCGGAGAAGGGCGGAAAATGGCAGCCCAACATGTAATGATGATATCGATCAACCATGCTCGAATATATCTTGGCCTCCGTGCGAGCCCGTCTATGTGTTCTCGCTCCTCGTCTCTCTCAAGGAACGGCGGGTTGGCCATTTTGCCGTCAATTGAGATTGGTTTGCTCACACTCTGGTCCCACATGTCAGTGATATGCCAAGAGGAGGTGCATTGACCGACTGGCCATACGTGTACTTGGTTTTGCACCTTCATACTACTCCTCCCTCCGTCACAGTTTACAGTGCACGCTTCATTATGATGCATTTCTCTCAATGCATTTCCACCACCAGAGAGACTTTAGACGCGTTTGGTTTAATGCTCAATTAATTAGGGCGTGGTAACCGCAATTTTCTCTCGATGTAGTACTACAGAGTGGAGTAAGTGCATGCATGTGTGTACCTGGGGTGGAAGCACTGCATGCATGTGTGTACGCATTATTTCCTCTAGTAGTAATAGACGCCATGCTATAACTACCAATGCTATTTTTCAGGCCAATCGCTAGTCGCCTTAGTCCCAGAGATTTTCTCTTTTTTTGAAGCGCGCTCTATAAACAGTGACGGATGGAGTAGTATGAGCGGATTCAAAGAAGAGCGTATTGATGGTTGCTTCTTCCGAGCAACTTAAAGTGGGAAAGGTGGGGCTTATGATTTGACTGCTCATTCCTCACTATTAATGCGGCGCAACGACCGGTCTGAGTCTCCCATTCGGCTGTGCACTACCCTCTCGGTTCTTAAATATACTCCGGAGTATTTGTTTTTCTAGAGACTTCAATGAGTGACTACTCAAATATTTGTCTTTTTAGAGATTCAAATGGACTACTACATACGGATGTATATAGACATATTTTAGAGTGTAGATTCACTACTTGTTGAAATCTCTAGAAAGACAAATATTTAGGAACAGAGGGAGTACACATACGAAGCAAAATGAGTGAATCTACACTCTAAAATATGCCCATTTGAAATTTGTATGAAGACAAATATTGTTGATGACAGTTGCGACGACAAAAAAGAAGCATATTCCTTGTCCTAAGGGAAGATAACAACACGGTTGTGTTTGTCTAAAACGGTGTGAGGACGAGATTGCAACATGGAAAGTATGCCGGACGAGCTACATTTTGTGCAAAGAACTATGGAAGATCCACATGCAGCGACGTGGGAAGATGGGCAGTGGAGCAAGGCCGGAGGGGATACCTGGAGGTCGTCGGGATGTAACTAGGTGAGCGGCGGCAGGCGGAATCAGCCCATACTGCGGCAGCGAGCAGGTGGCGTAGGCCCTACCACGCCGGAGCTTGGTCAGAGAGAACGACGTGTACCGCAGATCGGGACGTGCTGCCTCGGCGCCGTCGAACGGAGAAATGATGCAGGTCCTCCCTTTCCGCCGGCGGATGGGATGCGGTCGGATCAGTGACCAACGGTGAGAGAGAGAGAGAAGCCACCGCAGCCTTGTGTGAGATACTCTGAAGCGAGACAAACCAGGCAGGTAGGCTCCATTGTATATAGTGGAGCGGACTACCTTTTTCTCCACAAAAATCATTTTATATTCTGTGTACGTGCCATTGAGCGATATAACTTTATTTAAAAATAACGCGCCAACGCATCAAGTCGAACTTTGTTTTGTGCACGCGTGGTACACGACCTCCGTAGGTAAACAACCGCTACACGCATTCAAATTAGCACGTGGGCTGCCATTTCGTACAGAAATGAGCTCCACCGTGTACCCGCGCAGGTGTGGCTGGGCACGAAGCATGAGTACATGCATGGTGCACCTATTCTCTTCTTGTATATGTACACCACCTACGTGGGGTTGTGTGAGAGAGATACAAACATAGAGCGATATAGTGTGTGGGTTTGTGAGAGTTTTTTTGTGGGGGG